>NC_091177.1:15868832-15881332 GCF_040958095.1 Procambarus clarkii
AACACCCGTACAAGGTACGAGTATATTCAACTACTTGTACTCACTTATTTGTAACTGCAGCATCGAGCTTTAACTCCTGGGCCCCGCCTTTCTAGCCGCTGGTTGTTAAATGCAAAGATTCCTGCCTTATTACCTCTGTTATATCTAGTTTTGAAATTATGAATGGTGTTCACTTCTATAACTTGCTTATTTAGTTTGCTCTATTTCCCACTAGTCTTATGGCTAAAAAAACTTTTAACATCTGTATGAATAATTTGAGTCTCAAGCATCCAACCATTCCCTCTCGTTCTATTATTCTTCATTTTGAATAACTCCACATTATTTTTTCTCCAGTGTCATCAGGTCTTGTTCTTCCAATCTTTCTTCATATCCTATTCCAGGACGATCCTCGCTGCAACCCTCTTACGTTTTCTTGGGTGTAATCTTAGATGCAGGTTCCACTATAGATGCGTACTCTTAGACTGGTCTCACGTAGGCTGCGAACAGTGACATAAACACTTTTATATTTACGTTCCTGAATGATATCCTGATTTTTGCCATTGTAGAGCATGATGCTGATGTCATCCTATTTATGTGGTCCCTCGGAGTTACTCTCAGGTTATTATCTACTCGTTGCAGACGAGGAATCACAATAACGTGGCCGAAATATGTTGACCAAACCACATACTAGAAAGTGAAGGGACTACGACGTTTCGGTCCGTCCAGGACCATTCTCAAACTCATTCTCAAATCAAACTTGAACTTAAAACTTTTACTAATTCTTTCGTCCTCTTGACATAACGCTCGCCTTTCGACAAACTAACACACTTCGTAGCAATCTAGTTCACACTGCTTCTCCTGCTTCTAATGCTGCTGGTGTCTACTCTATTTCCTGTTCGTCTTGTACTCTCCAATACTTTGGCTAAACTGGCCGTACACTTAATGACAGACTTAAAGAACACAAGAGAAGTGTTAAGTCTGCAGACACAAACAATGCTCTCTTCTGTCATGTGAGGGATTCTAATCATCCTATTGATTGATCTTCCTCCAAAATTATCTTTCCTGCCTCTACTCTACACAGACGCCGTCTTGTTGAATCGACTCTGATACACAATGTACCCAACATGAACTTGAGTCCTGGCTTTGTTGCTGTTGACTCTTCCGTTTCGCAGTATATACTCAAATGTTCTAAACTTTCTAACTAACGTGACCAAACATAAGTTTACCCGTCCATTAATCTTTCTTTCTTTCTTTCTTTTTCTTTCCCTTGTTTTCTCTTACGATCCATTTCTTATTCTTATTTCTATCCCCTTTATTACACCTTACCTTTCGTACTTTTTGCCTTGCTATTTCTTCCTCTAATATTTCCTTCTCACCTCTCTCTTGCCTATTTATTGCCTTTGTCTCCTTCCCTCATCACAATCGACTTGAGAATGGTCCAGGACGGAGCGAAACGTCGTCGTCCCTTCACTTTCTAGTGTGTGGTTTGGTCAACATATCTACTCGTTACAAGGAGTTTGTTACAAGACGGTTGTTTCTCTTCATTGTGAACTGTCTTTTTTGGTCTCTTGACCCCCCTGTTTTTATTTCCATGACCTTACACTTGCTCACGTTGAGTTTAAATGGCCAGACCGATGAGACCGTTTAAATGGCCGTTGAGTTTTAAATGTCAGACCAAATCTGCAACCTGTCTAACTTATCTTGTAGTATCCTACAATCTACACCTGTTTCAACTCTTCATTAACTTTGTATCATCCACAAACATCGACATGTTTGTGGATGATGCAATGAGATAAATTAAATTTGAGTTAAATTCATATGATCAGGTTATTAACATAAACGAGTATCAGTATAAAGCCAAACATTTATCCCTAAGGGATTTCGATTGTTGCTGTACACCTTGTCGACCCTCTTTGCGGCTCTCTGACTCCTGTCTGTCAGGTACTCTCTTACCCATGTCAGCACTCTTCCACTTGCTCTTGTTTGCCATTCAAATTTATAATGTAGTGGAACTGTGTCAAAGGTTTTTCCGTAGTCCAGACAGCACAAACTCCTCAATTTTTTCTGTCTTATCTTATATATGTTATATTGTCACATAACTTTTTTTGACTCGTTAAGCATGATTTTCCTTCCCAAAAGTCATGTTAGTGTTTGTTTTCATATTTGATCTTCTCTGTGTGTTTAAATGTTGTATCCATATTATCCTCGTGAGTACTTTGCAGGGGGACGTTAGTCAAAATGGTCTGTACCTAAGTATTTACGTTCTGTCTCCTTTGTTGTATATTCGTACGACATTCGCAATCTTCCAATAGTTAGGTAATTTACTTTGAAAGATCCAGTTTGCTCATACAAGACCAGAGATAGAGGTATACTGTGGACCTGTGTACCGCCTTTTAATATCCGTGGTGAAGTATTTTCTTGTCCCACAGCTTCATTTAATGGTGCTAGTGTCATTATTTTATCTTCTGCTATATCACTAGTTGTCAGTATCTCATCTAAGATTACCTCCTCTCAGCACTGGGAGCTCTTCTGGCTCAGTTGTGAACCATGGAAATTTACATTTAGCTCATCACAAATTTCCTTTGACATTTCCTGTATGTTGGCTGGTTTTCCTCCACTCTTGCATAATCTAGTCACTTGGTCATTTACTAGAACTGTCTTTTTGTACATGACAATATAGTAACTTCTGTTGTATATTTGCTTAGGATGCAATGTTATTTTCAATTATTATTTTACTCTTCATATGTTTATGTATTTGTTCCTAACTCAGTTGCATTAATATTGGGTTTCATCTGTTCTCTGTATTTTTTCCTCTCCTTTTTCCTTTTTATTTTAGTTTCTTGTCATTTTCAATAGAACCCTTGGTTGTTATATTACCTCAAGCTTTGTACGCTATTATTGGTACGAATCTTCCTTCAGTCTCTTTGCTTTTCTGTTTAATTTCATCCATCATTCCCTGAACTGCCTTTTCCCCCCCAAGTTTTACCGCCCATTGCACATTTCCAACGAACTCTGTTAATTTCACATAGTTCCATTTTCTCCATTCCTAAATTTCACAGTCTTCTCTCCTTTCCCTAATCCTTTGACATATATTTATTGCTCTTAATTCAACTATATAGTCAATGGCTGCTGGTTCCAAGTGGTTTTTCATGCTCTAAATGTTCGATATATTCTCCATATGAGGTGAAGACCAGGTCCAGCAGACTAAGGACCTTTCCAGTAACTCCTTCCCCTTTCTCTTCTGCCATCGTAGGCATATTGAGTCAAGAAGCTCCTCTTCAGAACATCAATTAATGTTGCTATCCTAGTTTTTCTCCCACCAACGGGGCTGGGGTTCCCGATTATCAGTCTGTGATTTGCATTGCTCGTGAATAGTATATAGTTAAGCTTTCATTCTCAGTGCTGATGTTGCTGTCTTTTGTAATTAATCTATGCATACTTTGTCCTCATTTTCCTGTCAGAGCCATCCAATGTTTACTGTGTTTGTACAATACTACTACTGCTGCTATAATTTGTCCATCTCCCGTCAGAGTTCCAGTGATATAGTCTGTGCATCTATCTATGTTAGCATCTTCAAGCTCAAATTCCGACTTTCTTTTCACTAGGAGTGCAAGTCCCCTTCTGTGTCTGTTTCCTTATTACCAGGTATCGCCTTGGAAATATTGTGTCTGAGACCATACTGTTTATCTTGGTTTCCACTATTGCAATAATATCAGACACTTTTCTATTACCTGTTTTAGTTCCTTTGCTTTATTTTTAACTCATTTACATTGATAAACCATTTCTTTTGAGTCTTCTTGGACACTTACCTGAGCTCTCAGACTAATCCTTTTTATTTGTTTCTACTGGTATGAGTTGCAAATGAGAGTTGGATGAAGTACTGATTGTGCGTTAACAGGAAGTGATGCAAAGAGAAGGGTTGAGGGACAAGAGGTGACTGAGGGAGGTGGGGAAGTAAGGGGACTGAGGGACGTGAGGGGCAGAAGGTGGCTAATGATGGGAGGTTGACTGGGTGAGGTCCAAGTGGGGGCTGAGGGACAAGTCGTGGATGAAGGGTAGTTATGGGCAATGTGGGATCGAGGGATAGTTAATGCAGCAAGGTTAGGATGGTTGGGGGGGGGGTTGACGAGAGACAAGGGAGAGAGGGCTGAGGAGAGGTAAGGGCCCTGGGTGTAGTGACAAAGAGGGCTGAGGAGAGGTAAGGGCCCTGGGTGTAATGACAAAGAGGGTTGAGGAGAGGTAAGGGCCCCTGGGTGTAGAGACAGAGAGAGCTGAGGAGAGGTTAGGGCCCTAAGTGTAGTGACAGAGTGGGAAGAGCTCAGCACTGGTTAGACAGCTATAATGGGAGTGTGTGTGTGTGTGTGTGTGTGTGTGTGTGTGTGTGTGTGTGTGTGTGTGTGTGTGTGTGTGTGTGTGTGTGTGTGTGTGGAGGGTGGAGAGAGTGGAGGAGGTGGACAGAGCAGATGACATATATGACAGCTTGGTGCTCATATCAGGTCAATAGTTTCCTGCATACTCCTGCATGTCCAGGAGTATAATTCCATTTTCCTGTTGTTCCACGTGCATCACATGTTTTTCAATGAATTCATTATCACCAATATAGCCTTCTATATCCGGTAGTATGAGCGAGTGTGTTGCAAAACATACTTTGCTGCTTCCGTGTTGCAATTCAACCAGAACAAGTCGGTTTCTGTTGTTTCAATTACAGGGTTCAATTCTATGTCACCACAATTTCATCTATCTCCAATTCAGCGTCGAAGCTTCTCAAAATCTCCTCTAATTCCATCCTTTCAAAAAACATTCTTTCCTGCTTCGATGTAATTTCCACTTCAATTAATCCTTGCAAAGTCTTTGTTCGATTCATATTTAATTCTCTTGCATATTGTTCCCTGTCACTATGTATCATCTCATTATGTCTTCTTATTTTCTCCTCCATCACTTCACTGACCTTCGTCTTGCCTCATTTATTCTCAAGTTTATTCTAATCTCTTCACCTCACCTGATATCCCCCCCCCTCCTGGTGTATGTATATACTTCTAGATCTTTTACTTTACTTTCTAAATTTTCTACTTCTCTTTCCATCTCTATTCTCATCTTTTTTTATTTCATCTTTGTAATTAGATTTAATCCACTGTTCCTGCTTACTCGTCTATTCTTCCCTTTTTCTTTTTTTCAATTATTTCTTTAGTTCAAGAAACATTTCTTCCATCCACTTATTGCGACCTTACCTCACATTTCCTCACTTCCATCTTTACAGTATCATCCTGTTTATCCACGGTTAATCTAACTATATTATTACATGATCTGATTTAACATTTTATATCAGTCATTGCAAAAGACACTGACTCAAGCCAGTAGACATTCCAGTTACTTTAACTCCTCCCGCAAAGCACAATAGTTGAGTGAATCTCTAGTAGCCATACCCCCCGAATAATTCCTTTGTTGTTGCTCACGGTCTCGTGGCCACAGAGTGTATCAGTGTTTCCACTTCTACCCAGCCATGTGATGCGCGCTATTTTCCCTGCGCTGTCTTACGCTTCTTGTGAGTATTTTCATTATAGCTCATTTTCAGGTTTTACTGTCTCTTATTCCCTCTCTGTCTTCCCTTTCCCCACAAGGGAAGGGGGTACAGAGAGGGTTTGGGGGTGAGGTGGGAGGGAGGGTTGAATGAGCATTTGATTGGGGACAGGGAGAGTTCGGAGTGATGAGGGTTTCTATGGGGAGACTGGTCAGGATGTTACCCTCCTCTCTGGGGTTGCTGGGCTGCTGGTTGGGGGTTGCCCACTCCCCTCTAGGAATATTGGGTCGGGGACTGTGATTCCCTGGTTCTCTCCTCTTTCGCTGCGCTTCTTCCTTGCATCTCGTCATGATCTCTTGTCTCTTGTCATGTCCGTCTGAAGGAAAACATTTTTGTATCCTCTTACAATTAACAGCTGGCTCTTCTAACCCCTGTGGGTATTGGCAGCTGCGTGATTGTATGTTAGAAATATAGTGTAAGTAATAAATATGATAAAGGAAAATGAGTCGAGAGTTAGTACATTAGACAACCGATAGTTAGAAAGGCGGGGTCCAAAAGCTAACAGCTCGATCCTGCAGAAAAAATAGTAAATACACTCACAAACACTGAACACGGAGCCTCAATCACTATTCACTTTCTATTTTCCCAACAAATTAACATGGCCGAAAATTACCCTTCTCGTTCTCGATTATTCATAGAGTTCGCGAATTATCATATATTTCGCGAATTATCATATATTAACACCGTGCAATAAGCGGCCCAGCTGCCCTAATGACATTATGACGAAGTGTGATCTCGGTCAATCTGCTTTACATCCGAAATGAATTGCAACATGTGACCGCCATCTGATTTTTAATAAAAGCAACAGATATGATGGAGTGTGAGTGTGGGAGCCGAATGTTGAGCTTTGAAGCGTCGTGTATGTAGATGGTCTTTCCTGTGTATGTCTCTGTACATAGGTGGCTATGGTCATTGAAGTATATGTCTCTGAATGATCTCTATTTCCTTCACCGATTATATGGGTCAACACAATTGTACCAGAGATTGAACCCATATTATATATATATATATATATATATATATATATATATATATATATATATATATATATATATATATATATATATATATATATATATATGTCGTACCTAGTAGCCAGAACGCACTTCTCAGCCTACTATGCAGGGCCCGATTTGCCTAATAAGCCAAGTTTTAATGAATTTATTGTTTTTCGACTTCCTAACCTACCTAACCTAACCTAACCTAACTTTTTGGGCTACCTAACCTAACCTAACCTATAAAGATAGGTTAGGTTAGGTTAGGTTAGGTAGGGTTGGTTAGGTTCGGTCATATATCTACGTTAATTTTAACTCTAATAAAAAAAACATTGACCTCATATATAATGAAATGGGTAGCTTTAACATTTCATAAGAAAAAATTTAGAGAATATATTTTAATTCAGGAAAACTTGGCTTAATAAGAAAATCGGGCCTTGCATAGTAGGCCGAGTACGACGTTCTGGTTACTAGGTACAACATATATATATATATATATATATATATATATATATATATATATATATATATATATATATATATATATATATATATATATATATACATAATGACATGAAAATGGTCCTGAATGGACCGAAACGTCGTCGTGTTTTCTTCTTCTGGTGTGTGGTTTGATTATATATATATTATATATATATATATGCGGAAAATCCACAGAGAAATGGAAGAGAAAGATGAGCGTTTCGGCCAGATCAGGGCTGTTGTCAAGACCAGACTCTGTGCATTTTCCGCATAAAAATGATCAGTGTTTTGTGATCGTCAATTGCATTACATTATATATAAATATATATATATATATATATATATATATATATATATATATATATATATATATATATATATAGAGAGAGAGAGAGAGAGAGAGGAGTGGTACCACCTCTGGTGCAAGTGTAGGGACCCATAGCCTCGGAGAAGAAAATAAAGAGCACTCAGAGAAAACCTTGTGGATCCTTGAGGTTATCTTGAGGTTATCTTGAGATGATTTCGGGGCTTTTTTAGTGTCCCCGCAGCCCGGTCCTAGACCAGGCCTCCACCCCCAGGAAGCAGCCCGTGACAGCTGACTAACACCCAGGTACCTATTTTACTGCTAGGTAACAGGGGCATAGGGTGAAAGAAACTCTGCTCATTGTTTCTTTCCGGCGCCCGGGATCAAACCCGGGACCACAGGATCACAAGTCCAGTGTGCTGTCCGCTCGGTCGACTGGCTCCTCACTGAACACTTTGATATTTTCTTCTCCTATCACCCCTATTCTTTTAGTTTGTGTGTATATATGTCAAATTTTATTTAAAAATTTCATTTAAAAAAATTTAAAACTGCTCTAAAATCTATTCATATTCCAAGATACTAATATTGTATTGCGCCATGAAGGCTATTATCTGTAATGTGTGGTCGCACCTTTTTCTCATTGCCCTCTCATTTTGTTCATGAGCCTTAAGGTGCTGCACTCAGACGTTATCTTGAGGTTATCTTGAGATGATTTCGGGGCTTTTAGTGTCCCCGTTGTTGAATACAGCGCACATTGTCCTTCAGTCATGACTGATGGATCTGTTTGTACTGATGGCTTAGCAATTTATCTCTTCTTAAAAAATCCTATAAGGCAGTTCAAAGATTTGGATTAAAGACTTCTTCTTGTAGAGGCGTCTTAAGATGCAGGCAACCGTCGGATGATCAGTCATCTGCTCACACCTTTAACTTTTGAAGTCTTAAATCCACGACAGTAGTGTCCTTAGCATCATCTTATTTTTTGTTAAGCTTAAGTAAAACTGATGGTGGGACTGCAAGTTCGCATCTTTTTCTAGATCAAGGAAGTAATTATAATTACAACTGGACTGCTCCCTCGAGCTCCTCAGACTTAGAACAAGAAGCGAGAATACGGTGTGCGACTTCCCTCTGTACCGCTACACCGAGGCGCAGGTAAATTACCAGGCAACTTTTGGTGCTCTTCTTCTTTCCTTTAAGTGCTAACTTTTTGTAAGTTATTACCTCAATCCTCAAAGCTTTAAATTTTAACTTTGCATTGAGCTACTGAGGGACTTATGCTGGGGGTCCGACATAATTTTGGCACTTGTTTCATCAGAGTGGACTTGACAAAGCGGATTTTTCAGACGGGGGAAAAAATAGGTAATGCTCACAATTAATGCCAAAAGGAGCATGAAGTATTGGGAAGAAGCTTCAGTGACAGATTAGCCATATAGAATTTATTTTTTTGTTATTTTTAGAATAAATGTTAGAATGAAACCAGGATGAACTAAGTGAGCAAGTTATAGAAGCCAACTTCAGACATAATTTCGAAATGAGGCATAACGGTTAGGTCGGGAGAAATTACATTAGAAATACCGGCAGGTGGAAAGACAGTGTCAAGAGTTGAAAGCGAATACAAGCTCGCGCAAACGCGCACACATACGCACACACACACTTCTATACACACATGGGAGCCTGAGACCTGATTGGACAGCGCTCTGGACTCGTAATCTTAGGGTCCGGGTTCGATCCCCGGTGATGGCAGAAACAAAAAGGGGAGAGTTTCTTTCACCCTGATGATCCTGTTACCTAGCAGTAAATAGATATCTGGGAGTTACAGCTGTTACAGGTTGTATCCTGTGGGTGTGTGTGTGTGTATCTGCGGGGGGGGGGGGGGGGGGAATTAGTTAGAAGTTAGTTACAGTTGATTGATTGACAGTTGAGAGGCGGGCCGAAAGAGGAGAGTTCAACCCCCGCAAGTAAAACTAGGTGAATACATCTAGGTGAATTAACACACACACACACGCACGCCAAGTAGCCCTGCCGATGGAACTCCTTCCTACACTAGTGGGGAGGGTGGGTGAAAATAGATATAAGAAAGTGAGCTACAAGGTAATGTACTCAAACATCGATGGGATTACCAAAAAAACAAGTAAACTGGCGGAAAGAGCGGAGGAAGAAAACCCTGATGTAATAAGACTTACAGAAACAAAATTGTCAAGAGACATAACAAACGCAATGTTTCCACAGCACTAATATATAATAAGGAAAGAGAGGGAAGGTAGAGGAGGAGAGGTGGTCCTGTTGATAAGGAAAGACTGGAGTTTTGAAGAGATGGAAATTCTGGGCTGTGAAGGATTCAGAAACTACATAACAGCAACTATGACAATGGGTGGACCTAAGATAATAGTGGCAGTCATTTATAACTCTAAACTAAATGACAGAAGACCCAGACAGGAGTTTGATAAGAACAAAATGGCAACAAATAATATAATAAAGCAAGCAGCTTGAGTTGCCTGCAGGAATGGATCCAGACTCTTAATCATGGGCGATTTCAACCATGGAAAGATAGACTGGGAGAATGGGGACCCACATGGAGGTGCAGATACAAGGGAAGCTAAACTCTTACAAGTGGCTACAAGCAACTTCCTGAGCCAACATGTCAAGGGACCCACAAGAATG
Organism: Procambarus clarkii; assembly: GCF_040958095.1. Classification (NCBI taxonomy): domain Eukaryota; kingdom Metazoa; phylum Arthropoda; class Malacostraca; order Decapoda; family Cambaridae; genus Procambarus; species Procambarus clarkii. The sequence continues at coordinate 15,878,830 of NC_091177.1, forward strand.
AGAGGCAATGACGAACCAGCAAGACTCGACCTGATATTGTTCGCATTTGTGTTCCTCACGTGTGCCCCAAAGAATGAGGTGATTTGGTAAAATGCTATGCCCAAGATAACTATCCGAGTGCCGGCGGTGGGGTGGTTCATATAGCCTCGGCTATCACCTCATTATGTCCGGTCGTGATGGTCAAGTGGATTAAGGCGTCTTGTACATACCAGTTGCGTTGCTTCTGGGAGTATGGGTTCGAGTCACTTCTGGGGTGTGAGTTTTCAGTTGCATATGTCCTGGGGACCATTCAGGCTTGTTCGCATTTGTGTTCCTCACGTGTGCCCCAAAGAATGAGGTGATTTGGTAAAATGCTATGCCCAAGATAACTATCCGAGTGCCGGCGGTGGGGTGGTTCATATAGCATCGGCTATCACCTCATTATGTCCGGTCGTGATGGTCAAGTGGATTAAGGCGTCTTGTACATACCAGTTGCGTTGCTTCTGGGAGTATGGGTTCGAGTCACTTCTGGGGTGTGAGTTTTCAGTTGCATATGTCCTGGGGACCATTCAGGCTTGTTCGCATTTGTGTTCCTCACGTGTGCCCCAAAGAATGAGGTGATTTGGTAAAATGCTATGCCCAAGATAACTATCCGAGTGCCGGCGGTGGGGTGGTTCATATAGCCTCGGCTATCACCTCATTATGTCCGGTCGTGATGGTCAAGTGGATTAAGGCGTCTTGTACATACCAGTTGCGTTGCTTCTGGGAGTATGGGTTCGAGTCACTTCTGGGGTGTGAGTTTTCAGTTGCATATGTCCTGGGGACCATTCAGGCTTGTTCGCATTTGTGTTCCTCACGTGTGCCCCAAAGAATGAGGTGATTTGGTAAAATGCTATGCCCAAGATAACTATCCGAGTGCCGGCGGTGGGGTGGTTCATATAGCCTCGGCTATCACCTCATTATGTCCGGTCGTGATGGTCAAGTGGATTAAGGCGTCTTGTACATACCAGTTGCGTTGCTTCTGGGAGTATGGGTTCGAGTCACTTCTGGGGTGTGAGTTTTCAGTTATATATATATATATATATATATATATATATATATATATATATATATATATATATATATATATATATATATATATATAAATATATATGTATATATATATATATATATATATATATATATATATATATATATATATATATATATATATATATATATATATATATATATATATATATAGTTAGTTGTTGAATATGACCGAAAGGGTAAGATTAAAGATTCTAACACGAATCTTCTCAATATTTCTTATGGTTTTCTTCACTGTTGTGGGTAATTGAAAAATTAAATCTCCATGGCTCATTTTCACACTGTTTATGGTCTGACGCCTAGACGCGTTTCGCAAGACACTCCTTACATCCATCGCAAGACACAAGACAATTTTACATACTCAGATCGTGCTTATATTCGTTTTTGGGTGAGGTGATAGGACACGAACCAAGGGCATATTGCGTATTATATCTTCTTGCTTCTGTACTGGTTCAGGGTCTTGAAGTGGGTAGAATGTAATTATGTTTTAATTGGCGGTTGATTGCTGGTTTTGACTTTTTGATGTGTAGCATCTAGCTGTGTCAAGTCGCCTTTTGTCGTTGTACCTTTCGATAATCTCCGTGCTGCTTGTTAAGATTTCTCTGGTGATGGTCTGGTTGTGCGAGATTATATGGTCCTTGATGAAGCCTTGTGGTTTGTGCATTGTTATTCGCCTAGAAAGAGACGTTGTTGTCTTGCGTAAATATTGAGTTCTTTGGGGCTGACAGTCCCCATGTGGGCATGTGAAGGCATAGACGATGTTGGTTTCTTTCAAGGCGTTCTGTTTGGTGTCTGGAGAGTTCTTCATGAGTAGATTGGCGGTTTCTTGTTTCTGTAGTAGATTGTTAATTCTATCTTCTGATTTGTGTCTGTGGGGATAACGATCCTAATAATATCTTTGACACTTTCCTCTGTTTTATGAGCTGTCGAAAAGTAGTTCCTGTAAAGCAGCCTAATAGGAGGTACAAGTATTGTGTTAGTTGACTCTTCAGAGGTTGCATGGCGTTTTACCTTTCTTTTGATGACGTCTTCGACATAATTGTTAGAGAAGCCATTGTTGACTAGAACTTGCCTTACTCTACAGTTCATCGTCGATCTGCTTCCAACCAGAGCTGTGAGTGAGAGCTCGGTCGATGTAAGCGTTGACAACACTCCTCCTGTACCTGTCTGGGCTGTCACTATTGGCATTATGGCACATTCCTATGTTCATTTCCTTAGTGTAGCCTGCAGTGTGGAAGCTACCATACCTTTCTGTGACTGTTATATCTAGAAAGGGCAGTGACTCGAACCCAGACCGCCAGGAGCACAATGCAACTGATGTAAATGGTACTTTAACCACTCGAACATCAGTGACCCTACAAAAGACGATGATAGCTGTTTCTTTTTGACCAACGTCCCGACGGCACTTTGATGGTAATCTTGGGCATAGTTATTT
>NC_091177.1:15886332-16048832 GCF_040958095.1 Procambarus clarkii
TCATATTTAATAATATATATATATATATATTGTGACGATAATCTATTTCAAGAGAGATTGAGCCTGCTCTTCCTCCAAACTACGTCTCAGAAACAACTAATATAGAAGATATATCCAACAAGTACAACAACAAGTTTTGCCCCAGAGCAAAACGTATCCAACACCGGGACACCTGCTCCACCTTCGCCACTCAAACCGGCAAACTGCTTGTCGCTGATTGGCTGGCGCCCGTCGCACCTGCCACACGAGCTGATGTCTGAGCCACCACGACCTGAGGAGGGCAGAATATATCATGCTTTCCACAAGTTAACACGTCTCATTGGTAGACTAAGCCTTGGCTTACGTGTACTAAGGGAGGTGGCAGCTTGAAGCCAATATTCCTGCACTAATATATTTACTATTACTCACTTGTATTAACGTAACTTTTCATTTGCCAGTGATTATTCTTATTATTTTGTTTGATTGATTTATGTTACAATTTTTATGTCCAATTTTATTCATGTTTTGCTTTCCTAACGAAATTAAAATTTCATTGTTAAATTTACTTGTGTTTTGTGTGTCTTCCCACTACCTTACCACAGACAAAAGTTCCAGCTTTTTTCTTTTTTTTCTTTTGTGTGACGAAGCCATACCCCTAGCTTTTGAAACAGCCGAACACCAACGCGTTACCGTCACATAAAAGTGGGGGCCTGCCCTAGGAGCTTCACTCAGGTACTGGTGCCAAGTAGTAATTTATGGTAAGCGTATTTGGCTTTGGTAACGTAGCTTTTACTATTTTTCATATTCAATTTACTTTTTATATGGTGCTATGTGTATTGTGCATTCCGAGAGTAGCATATGGTGAAGGTGAGACAACTTTGGATTACGTGGTGACTGTAGACCTCAGTCATACTCTTAATTGGTCATCTCTCCCTCCGTGTTATTACTCGTGTTTACCATCTTTTGTCCCTTGGATATTTCTCATATTTTCGACAGATCATCATATTGGTACCCTGGTACTGTGGTCAGCCCCGGGTCAAGTGCACCTAATCTTCTGCAATCTGACTGTAGGAGGATAAAGAGGGCCATAGTTCCTCTAGCACGAACTTTAGTTGCTGAATTGGGACCTCAGCAGCAGTTCTCGTCACCAGTTGACACCTCGCACCCCTACACGTCAGTCAGAGATGATGATACATACATATTGGTAGGGAATTAGCTTTCTTTTTCAGAGCACAAAAGTTCGCTAATTCTGTAAGTATCATATTAATTTCAGTGGGAAAAACTTGCTTATGTCCTATAGAGACTCGGCAAGGTATGCCTACATCCTTGGACTACCAATTTTACTTTTGAGGCAATTAACTGCTTCATTTGTTTTAGAAACTCAGTTTCACTTGTTTAGTAGGATTTTCTTGCCCTTATCCTCTTATATGAGTACCGGGTACAAGATTTCCTGCGACCTTGATTTAAATTAATCATTTAACATCTTGTACTTAACTTTAATTGTTAAAGATTCCACAGGATAGGTACCAGTTGCCACGTTGTCCTGTTTCTGACATTCACTATATCACAACGGTATATTCGTTGTACATTTATTTGCTAATTTCACCATGTTTCGTCTCCAAGCTTTCCGTACAGATCCAGCAGGTGAAATAGGGACTTTAAGTCGTGCCAAGAGGACTGAATTACAAACTCTTGCACATGAGTATCAACTAGAAGTTCCCTACCAAGCCAACAAAAATGAACTACACAACCTGTTGCTGGATCACTTCTTAGAGCAAGGTAAGATAGATTCTGAAACTCATGAAACTTACTATATTGCAGATAAAACTGATTTGGCAACGATGAAACTCAAACTAGAGCTGGCCAAGATTGAACGTGAGCAGCAAAGAGAAGCAGCTGCCATACGAAGGGAAGAACAAGAACGTGAGGCTGCCATACGGAGGGAAGAACTAGAACGTGAAATCACCCTCAAGGAACGTGAGGTTGCAATACTCCGTGAGCGGGAACGAGTACAGCTTGAAACAAAACGACGCGAGTTGGAGATGCAACACGTACATGACAAGCAACAAGCAACTCTGGCTATAGAGTGTCGTCAACGAGAATTCGCGTTGGAAACTTCACACCTCGCTCAACGCCAGCAAGCTACTGCCAATCTTCCCGTCAGTTTTAATATATCACATGCAAGTAAGTTAATGCCATCATTTGTAGAAGCAGAAGTTGACGTGTTTTTTACCACCTTTGAAACCCTTGCTAATCAACTCAGTTGGCCTGCCGACCAATGGGCCACACTTCTCAGAGTACATCTTACAGGTAGAGCTGCAGTCACACTCAGTACTTTGGCGTCTGAGAATGACTACCAGACTCTGAAACAAGCAGTGTTGGACGCCTACCTTCTCTCCACCGAAAGTTATCGAAGGAAATTCCGTGACCACCTGAAGGCAAGTACCACTACCTTTCTCGAGTTTGCCAACACAAAACGGAGATATTTTATGAAATGGCTGGAAGCAGCACATGTCTCTACTTTTACAGAACTCGTCAACCTGATGCTAGTTGAAGAATTCTTGAGGCGTGTGCCGCCTCCTGTCCGTCTATATTTAGCAGATAAAGAAGAAACCGACTACCTGAAGTGTGCTAAGTCGGCTGACACTTACAGCCTCATCCACCGGCTGACACCAGAACCATCCTCCAGTAAGAAGTCGTGGTACAGTTACGAGAAAGTGAGTACCGATCAAGCTGGCTCGCAATTGTACTGCAAGTATTGTAGACTCTATGGACATACCATAGATAAGTGTGGTAAGTCTCAATACAAAGGAACCACTGACACGCAAAAACCCAAACCAACTCCTCCTAAGTCCGGTAAGCCTGTGATGAATGTTGGTGTTCATGTTAATGATCTTTCTCTTTTCAGTAACCACCTGTATACTGGAACTGTCTCTGCCAACGGTTCAAATCCGGAGGGACGTTTCAAATTGAAGATCTTGAGGGACACAGCGGCTCTTCAATCGATCATCTTGAAGTCGGCTGTGCCCAACATCGCCTACACCGGAGAAACTGTCTTCATCACTGACCTCACTGCTACCACTCCTTATCCTCTCGCCAGAGTCCACCTGGATTGTCCCTTCGTGAACGGAGAAGTCCAAGTCGCCGTCAGGGAAAAGCCTTTTCCCATGCCTGGAGTGCAACTTCTCCTAGGCAACGACTTGGCAGAAGACCTGCAACCGACCAACCTGATCGTCATGGACAAACCCCAGGTGTGTACCTCTGTGCCAAATAACCCTATATTCGAGTATGTTCCAGCAAAGGTTCAAGAGAGTGATGAAGTTTCTCCTCCGGTTCTAGTGACCACCCGTGCACAAGCCGCACGACCACAGCCAGCTGACTCTACTGCTACCGCTGTCCCTCAAGACCCTCAGAAACTACCCCCGAATCTGACCAAGTTGGAGTTCCGTAAGTTGCAGAGGGAAGATCTTACTTTGACACCATTATTTTTCCAGGCTGAGACTCAACCCGACAGTATTCCTGGGTTCTTCCTAGAGAAAGACTTGCTCTACCGCAGATATAGACCCAGTAAACTGAAGGAGGAGGACGATTGGGCCAACATCGAACAACTTGTGATTCCTGCCAGCCTGCGGCCCACTATTCTACATCTGGCCCACGGAGCACTCTCCCACTACGGATTCAACAAGACTTACCATGGAATTCGTCAAGACTACTACTGGCCAGGTATGGTAAATAGCGTCAAACAGTACGTAAAACAGTGTCATACATGTCAGATGGCAGGTAAACCGAACATCTCTATTCCCAGAGCGCCACTGATTCCCATACAGGTGCCTGCGGAACCTTTCCACAGACTTATTATAGACTGTGTTGGTCCTTTACCTCGGACCAGTTCAGGTAACGCCTATATCTTAACCATCCTGTGTCCTACCACCAGATTTCCCATAGCAGTTCCAGTGAAGAACATCACGGCTGCTACGGTTGTGAAGCACTTATTGAAGATCTTCACCCAGTATGGATTTCCCAGGGAGATTCAGAGCGACTGTGGTACCAACTTCACCAGTGATCTCTTCAAAAGGACACTGGAGGAGTTCAACATCAAACAGGTATTGTCCAGCCCCTATCATCCTGCTTCACAGGGTTCTCATGAGCGTAGTCATCAGACTATCAAACCACTCCTGAAAAAGTTTTGTAGTGAAACCTCTAAGGATTGGGATAAGCAAATTGATTTGATTATGCACATTTATAGAAGTCTTCCCAATGAGTCCCTAGGAGTATCTCCTTATGAGATGCTCTACGGCCGTAAGTGCCGTACTCCTCTCAAGGCTTTCAAAGACTCTCTACGAGATGCCACCTTCAGTGAGCATCAGAATGTGCCCCAGTTTCTTCAAAACCTTCAACACATTCTAGAGAGAGTCCGCAGTTTTGCCCATGATAATCTATTGAAAGCACAGGAGAGAATGAAGACTCATTACGACCAGACCAGCAAAGTAAGAATATTTAAGCCGTGAGACTTCGTGCTAGCGTACTTCCCTATCCCAGGTTCTCCTTTACAAAGCAGGTTTTCAGGACCCTACCGCATCAAGGAGTGCAGAAACAACCATAACTACGTTCTAGAGACTCCAGATAGGCGGCGGAAGACCCAGCTGTGCCACGTCAACCTCCTGAAGCTATATAATGGTACTCCTCACACTGTCATGTTAAACTATTCCACTTTTGCAGAACCATACATCCACAGTGAGACCTTCCCTGCTTCTCCTCCCGAAAGCACTGACAAGGAGTCAGCGCTTTCTAATTCAGAAATCCATACTGATATTCCCAACCATTTTCAGGACCATAATAGTGCTCCTTTGCCATATTCTAATTCCACTCTCACCTCGTCAGATAAGCCCTTCATCCTCCATGTCGACGCCAGTGGTACCGACGTTGGTGGTGTCGTGATGCAGCAACGAGGCGAGGAGATTACACCTGTCAGCGACTACTGCTACAAGGAACTACGGAATAATTGGCAAGGAGCTACACTTCATCATCCTGAAGCTCCAGCACTTTACTCCACACCTGAAAAGTGCTCGGTCTACCATCACCACGGACCACACCACCCTACACCTCCTGCAGCACGCCCACTTCTCAACTCAACGTCTTCTACGATGGGCTTGATAACTGCAGAAATTCAACCTGGAGACCCGCTATACCAAGGTTCTGACAACATCATAGCCGATGCCCTCTTCAGAGTTTATGAAGTAGAAGCGACTCCACCTATTACTCCACCACATAACGACGTACTTCTTCCAGAACCGCAGGCTTCGGGGGAGAGTTGGGACGATAATCTCTTTCAAGAGAGATTGAGCCTGCTCTTCCCTCCAAACTACGTCTCAGAATCAACTAATATAGAAGATATATCCAACAAGTACAACAACAAGTTTTGCCCCAGAGCAAAACGTATCCAACACCGGGACACCTGCTCCACCTCCGCCACTCAAACCGGCAAACTGCTTGTCGCTGATTGGCTGGCGCCCGTCGCACCTGCTCCTCCACCCGCCACACGAGCTGATGTCTGAGCCACCACGACCTGAGGAGGGCAGAACATATCGTGCTTTCCACAAGTTAACACGTCTCATTGGTAGACTAAGCCTTGGCTTACGTGTACTAAGGGAGGTGGCAGCTTGAAGCCAGTATTCCTGCACTAATATATTTACTATTACTCACTTGTATTAACGTAACTTTTCATTTGCTAGTGATTATTCTTATTATTTTGTTTGATTGATTTATGTTACAATTTTTATGTCCAATTTTATTCATGTTTTGCTTTTCTAACGTAATTAAAATTTCAATATTAAATTTACTTGTGTTTTGTGTCTTCCCATTACCTTACCACAGACAAAAGTTCTCTCTGTATATATATATATATATACAGAGAGAGAGAGAGAGTTCTTGTGCCTTACATGTGTTTATGAGTGTATGTCATCTGAGTGTATTTGTTTTATGTATAAACAAAGGAATATACCCACATATTTATACGTACCTAGTTGTTCAAGTCACTAAACATATGTACACATTTTAATTTTATCTTGTACATTCATGCATCACCTGTCATTAAATGTCCCGGCTATGAATTATGCTTTCCCGGCGATCCCGGCGATCCCGGCTATGATTTGTTGTATTTTTTTTAAATTCAAAACCAAATGTTTAATTCTATATTATTTTATATAAATAATGGCCATTTATTTTGCTATTACTCACAAGTTAAAATACTATTTCTTATTACTAGTTATTAAAATACTAGTAGAGCACTGCAATTATCAACATATATTCCAGCTCATACGCCTCAGAAAGAACGAAAATATAACAAATGGAAACCATATATAAAACGTAGTTAAATCACACTATATATCGAAAGATTAATGTAAAGGATCTGAGAGTAATAATGTCGGAAGACCTTACACAACAAAGTTGCCGTCACAACTGCAAGAAAAATGACAAGTTGGATAAAAAGAACCTTTCAAACAAGGGATGCCATAGCAATGGTGATATTCTTCTGCACACTAGTGCTCTCTAGAATGGAATATTGTTGCACAATAACAGCCCCATTGAAAGATGGAGAAATTGCTGACCTGGAGATCGTTCAATGATTCTTTACTGCTAGAATCCACTCAATAAAACATCTAAACTATTGAGACCGATTAAAATCATTAAATATGTATTATCATAGAGCGCAGGTGATACATGTATAATAAACACTGGGAAAAAATTTAGAGAGCTTCCAAATTTTCCCACGGAAATAACAGCACATAAGACTACTAGGCATTGCAGGATGCGCAACATACTTCCGTTGAAAAGCAGAGATGCAACAGGTACGCTGAGAAAACTCAACATCAAGGGCACAAGACTTGTTCAACACGCTCCCGCTACACATACGGGGCATATCTTGCCGACCTCTCACGATGTTCATAAGAGAACTCGTCAAACACCTCCAAAGGATACCTGATCCACCAGTTTGTTATTCATGTGTCAGGTTGCGAGCAGCCGCATCCAACAGTCTGGTTGACCAGATCACCAACCAGGAGACGTCAGAGACTAGGCCTCGGGGATGTTGATCCTCGGAACTACCACAAGATAATCACAAGCAAAAACACAAACTTTGAACGTTAAGGTTCATAACTTCATATAAACGAAAAATACAGGAAATAGAATAGAAGAAACCTGTCGCTCGAACTAGTGACCGCGAGGAAACAGGCTGGTGATCGTTCAGTCTACCCGCTGCTCCTGCTAGTAAGGAAGACTCCAACCTTAAGTGTTCTCTCAACACGCTATACAAGGCTGAGAACATTAACACACCTCATCCAAAATAGTATTATTATGGAATAGATAAAGAAGTGTGACCACCTGTCTGTGACGATCAACACAGTTACGTGAATGTATAAACACGCAGGCTGGAAGTCCCTGACACGTCACACAACACGTCACACAACACGTCACACAACACTAGCCTTCTCAATGGACTAGGAAACTCCATATTGTGCACCTATATACATCCCGAACACGCCAGCCCGTAGCTTTAATGATAAGGCAAGCTTTGAAACACCAGTTCTCGCACGTCAAGCGTTAATGATCGGGTCCAGTCACTTGTCAGCTTAATTGTTGCTCCTTTCTTTAACTTCCTTTCTAAAAATAAGTGACCATATTACATTAAATGTAAGGCAAATGTTGGTACTGGTACTTACCCACTGGTGATCGGTGTTGCTCCCGGTTAGATTCAAGAGGAATTACGAACACTCAACCGCCGGAAAAACACTAAAGTGGCTTGGAACTGATTTAACTGGGTAAATATTTCTATTAATATCAGTTTAGGCGCCAAATGTCACTGTATTCGCGATGAAAACGTAATGATAAGCACAAAACTTAAGCCAGTACGGCTGCATTACACTGTAAGCACCACGAATTCACGGATAACCACTGAAAGAATGAGAAAGTGTTGTTGTTGTCAACCGTCAGCTGGGAGGAGCAGCTGTTACTAAGTTGGGGGGGAGGGGGGGGGCCCGGCGAGTCCGTGTAGGGTCTAAGACCTGAAAAAGCTATGTACCCCTCTACGTCATCGCTATGTTATATACGAACTTAACCAATCCCAACCCAACCTAACCAAATTTAATGTAATCTAACTTAACCTGACCTAACATAACCTTGACAAACGAAAATAAGAAATATAATTTTGTGTTACATATACGGTGTTGCTAAGGAGTGTGACGTCACTATGACGTGACAATGTTCATGCCGACACAAGTTTTGTATCTTATGGTTAGCCCCGCCCACTCGCTGGTCGCGGATTTTAAAGGTTTTTCCGTCAATAAGATTTTTTTTTTATTAATATATTAGGTACATCTGCATTTGTGCACCTACCCTAGACTATATGAAGAGGAGTACAGTGTGTCAAAAAGCTAGCTACGTGATGCTAAAAATCCCCATCACACAGGATGGTTAGTCATACAGAGGCATGTGATAAGTATCTGCACTGACAGACTCTGGGTTCTTTATGAGGATATCATGAACACAAGAGTGAGTAAGGTAACAGTGATACTAAAAGTGCCCATCTCGCAGGATGGTTAGTCATACAGGGCCATATGTTTAGTAGCCTGCACTGGCAAATTTTGGGTACACTGCGAGGATATCTTCAAGAATATGAGAGTGAATAAAGTAATTCCAAAGCTCCAGGTACCTCATGCCAACTGGTTTGAAAGATCTAATAATTGGGCATTCAGTGATGTAGTGTGGGAGATCATACAGCAGTATGACGCCGAGAGAGAAAAAATCTAGAATGGCATTTTAACGGGTTTATATCTAAATTTTAACGTGCAATTAAAAATAGTATTTTCTTGTATATAAACAAATCAATTAATATTAACTTGTGGAACTTAGCTTAATGAATTTAATACTTTCTCGTCTATATATATATACACATACACACATACTTTTGATTATTTGTGTATGATGCCTCACACTCTTCCTCTGACTAAAGTTTTGTTGAAGTTTATTGTCTGTATTGTGTCTCTTATATTCAGTTTACTCATATTTAAAAGGCAGGTTTAGTTCCTGTCTTTCTATTATCTATTTAAACATTTAACAAACAAAAAATGGCTTATCTTTCCTTATCTTATGAACATATGTCAAACATGTATATATTTTGTTTCTATATTAATACCACGTATATTGTTCCTTTACCATTGCCTTCCAACATCTGTTGTTAAATAAACATTTTATTTGAATTTGGTCGTTCCTTATAGCTTGGCAATGAACTGGTTATCCTTCTGTTGCAGAAGATATCATAAAAAGGGTTACTGATATCGTATCCCTGAAATTCCTGATTCCATTCAATACTTCTGAGAAATATTGCAATATTTCTCGTATTGAGCAGTATATTTATTTTGTAATCTTTATTTCGTAATCAATATCGTTGTTTATAGAATAATCTATTTCCATCAGCACAGATCACTTTTTGCAAATTGGAGCTCCGTAATTTCTATTAATGATTTCTTCTCTACCTTTTATATTCCCATGAGTATTTATATGTCGTTATGGGGTCATGTGCGTGTATTTACTATTTGTATTTAGTCTTTGTATCTTCAGAATCGAGCTATTGGCTCTTGGATCCCGCCTTTCTAACCTATTTTTCCTGTAGTATGTCTACTACAAATATTTCTCTTACACACACACACACACATCCCCAGGAAGCAGCCCGTAGTAGCTGTCTAACTCTCAGTTATCTATTTACTGCTAGGTGAACAGGGCCTAATAAATTATATTAATATAATATTGTTATGAGACAATGTAACTTTCCCTATCATAGTTTTTTCTTAAATTGTTGTGCAATATTTTAACTTAAAACTGGGTCAAGTTTGTATGTACCAGTCAAAGGAGGGAGCCGGTCGGCCGAGCGGACAGCACACTGGCCTTGTGATCCTGTGGTCCCGGGTTCGATCCCGGGTGCCAGTGAGAAACAATGGGCAGAGTTTCTTTCACCCTATGCCCCTGTTACCTAGCAGTAAATAGGTACCTGGGTGTTAGTCAGTTGTAACGGGCTGTTTCCTGGGGGTGGAGGCCAGGTCGAGGACCGGGCCGCGGGGACACTAAGAGCCCCGAAATCATCTCAAGATAACCTCAAGATAACCAGTACTAACAGTGAGAAGATTTAGACATTGACTAATTAGGGCAGACTCAATTAAATTCCGTTCCACAAAGCCATTGCAATTGGTATTGATCAGTGTTTCGTGATCATCAATTGCATATTTTATATATATATATATATATATATATATATATAAATATATATATATATATATATATATATATATATATATATATATATATATATATATATATATATATATATCCATCTGAAGCCACCGAAGACATTAGAAACATCCAAGACATAATAGGTGTTATTAACAAAAAGATTCTCGACCGATTTTCCTTAGTGTACAAAAGGAGTACTTAACACGTGCAGTTGTGAGTGTTTTCCTCGTTATTTGTTGACCCTTTGTCTTGCGCGTCTCTATTGACAGCTTTTGTAGTATCAGTCTCTTGACAGCTTCTGCAGTAACTGTCTCCTGACAGCTACTGCAGTAACTGTCTCCTGACAGCTACTGCAGTAACTGTCTCCTGACAGCTACTGCAGTAACTGTCTCCTGACAGCTTCTGCAGTAACTGTCTCCTGACAGCTTCTGCAGTAACTGTCTCCTGACAGCTACTGCAGTAACTGTCTCCTGACAGCTACTGCAGTAACTGTCTCCTGACAGCTTCTGCAGTAACTGTCTCCTGACAGCTTCTGCAGTAACTGTCTCCTGACAGCTACTGCAGTAACTGTCTCCTGACAGCTACTGCAGTAACTGTCTCTTGACAGCTTCTGCTGTAACTGTATCTTGACAACTCCTGCAGTAACCGTCTCTTGACAGTTTCTGCAGTAACCGCCTCTTGACAGTTTCTGCAGTAACCGTCTCTTGACAGTTTCTGCAGTAACCGTCTCTTGACAGCTTCAGCACTGTCTCCTGCCAGCTTCTGCAGTAACTGTCTCCTGACAGCTTCTGTAGTAACTGTCTCTTGACAGCCTCTGCCGTAACTGTCTCTTGACAGCTGCTGCAGTAACTGTCTCCTGACAGCTTCTGTAGTAACAGTCTCTTGACAGCTTCTGCTGTAACCGTCTCTTGACAGCTTCTCTAGTACACTCCTCTTGACAAGTTTACTTGACTTGACACACTTAATACACGACTCAGAATTGATTACCCTCGAACGCTGATTCATTGACGACCTCTGTTTGAATCACAACTGTAAATGCTTCACCCACGTACTACAAATGCTTCACCCACGTACTACAAATGCTTCACCCACGTACTACAAATGCAAAGAATTGCTAACAGATCCTAACACTTTACCTAACCTACTCCGAAATATGCACAATATGCTAATATATTACGATATTAATTAATATTTGAGAAAAATTCCTCTTTTGAATGAACAGCATGTTCAAATTGCGGAATATGTCCTAGATCAGCCGCTGGATGAATTGAACATTGCCCGAGGAGGAGGAGGAGTTCATAATCGTGTTAGATTGTCGGGCGGATTAAAGAACATTTGGCCATTGTCGACGTGAAAAGGATATTATATGTACGGTAGGTTAGGTTAGGTAAGGTTAGGTTAGGTTATATGTTCGGTAGAGGTGTGAAGCATTTATAGAGGTGCGATTCCAACATAGAAAGAGAGCAAAGCACTAGTCGAGAAAATTTTGAATGTCATCGGTTTTGAGTCGTATGTAAAGTATTTTTTAATTCATAAACAGCAGTTTTGGTGGCTGGATTAACGTGTATCTTGCTATTGTCAATAATACTCCACCCTTCAAAACACTTTATCAGTCCACTCTTCAAAATGTTCAACCAGTCCCCTCTCCAGACACTCCACTATTCCACTCTCCATAGCACTATATATAAAATTCCACCTGTCCATTTTGAATACCCATCCACCCTCCTCACACACATTCCTCACAATGGTTTGAGGACACGACTGATACAAAGTGCTGTGCAGGACGGAGGCAAGGCGCGGGTGATATACACACGTGTATTGCTCGGTGTATACAAACTGAAAGCTTGCTTCAGTCCGGAATTATATTCAGGACTTCTGTTCTGAATGCTCACATTGCTGTTCTGAATTATATTCAGGAGTAATGTATGCCTGTTGCTGGTCGTTATTCCTGGCTTACGGCCTTAATAACCCTCCTGATGTTGACAAGCCTTCACCTTAACACAAAATTAGAGGCCTCATGCTTAAAGTCCCATAACAAGGGCATTTCTTACTGCTGTCCACCTCATACGAGTATTCCTTCATTTTAAATTTATTGAGTAACTATAAACTGAACTTTCTCATATATATATATATATATATATATATATATATATATATATATATATATATATATATATGTATATATATATATATATATATATATATATATAATATATATATATATATATAATATATATATATATATATATATATATATATATATACATATATATATATATATGAATAGGGGGAGAGGGGATACCCAGCATTGCCCGGGTCTGTATGGCTCTCTCCATTTTCTGTCTCTATCTTTATTTATATCTATCTATCTACTCCTTCACCCCTTCGTCCCCATTCCCCTTGGTCTCACCCATCGTCCCTTCCCTCGTCCTCCCTCCCACCTTCCCCTTGTTTCCTCTCTCAAGAACCACTGACACAATGGGTCTCTCACATTGCTCTTTTTTCCTTCGTCTTTTCAGTGTTTTCTTTCTTGTCAATAAAATTTCAATGAAATCACACGACAAATATCACATTTGACTCCATAAAAATGCTCAGGGGGTCTATATAATTGCTAATATTTATTTAAGTATTTATTTAGGCCTACCCCAATTAGCCTATGTCCGTTCCGTACCTCAGATGAATACCCCTGCAAGTTTGGGTGAGGCTAACCCCAAGCGTCTAACCTTCACCTAAAGACGAACAGAAGAAGGCAATCTCTCTTATAGGTTCGATTAGACAGGATACCCGGCCGTGAACGGATCAAACCGGCCTCCGCCTTTGTTTCTCAATCTGTCTCTGTCTATCTTTGTGTCTTGACGTCTCTGTCTTATGTCTTTCCGTCTCCTTATTTTTGGCTGTCTGTCTCTGTCCTCTGCCTCTGTTTCTGTATAGCTCTATGTATATCTGTCACTAATTGTCTGTGTCTTTCTGTCTTTTTTTCTGTCTCAATATCTGCCTTTGTCTCTTTCTGTCTTTGTTTATTTGTTTCTGTCTGTCTCTCTCTCTCTCTGGTTTCTGCATCTCTGTTCTTTCTTTCTCGTTGTTTATCTCCCTGTAAGGATCTTACTTTGTCTCTGTGTAAATTTGCTCTGTTTCTGTCTGTCCTGGTTTCTGTCTATCTCTTTCTTTTTGTTTTCTTCTTTCTTTCTGTTGGCTTCTGTGTCTAAATCTGTCACTAAATATCTGACTTGTCTCTCTCTCTCTCTCTCTCTCTCTCTCTCTCTCTCTCTCTCTCTCTCTCTCTGTATGTCTGCCTGTCTCTTGTTGTCTATCTATATTATATTCAAAGAATACTTTCTAGACTTATTCACATATCAGAGATTAATGTTTTTCATAATAGCAAGAAAAAAATATTTCAGAGTCCAATTAATATAGCAATCCAAGATTCATTGTGGGGATCACTTTGGCACCAAGATAAGTGGCAATCGTTTCATTTATGATAACCTCGACTCAACTATGTTGGGCATGTACCCAACTTCTGTCTGAAATACTTTGCATATTAGTGAAGTATTTCGGGACAGGTGTTACTCATACTTTTATTTTTATGTGCAACTCCTTTCTTTACAATTGTTACTTTCTCCTAAGTTCTTTGTGTACACATTCTTAGGATAAAAAATATGAACTTGAACAGACATTAAGACAGACATTCTAACATGTATAGTACAAAAATGTTCATCTATATTTTTAATATTGTGTACAGATAGGCATGTGGTAGGTTAGAATAGATAGTTGCATTCTAATACTTATTTCTTCCAATTTGCTGACGCATTAAGATGCATTAAAAATGTTAACATATTGTATATCCAAAATCGGCCTTTTCTCATATGCAAATTAATTTAATTATAAACCTTAGAATTGTGTGTATAGTTAGGCCGTGGTGAGGTTGGGCGCTGAGGTTCTGTTGGCATTTCTTTGTATTTAGAGAATTAAATAGTGATTGGCAAATAGCAACCGAGTGAAGCATTGTTGAAGAAAACCTAAGACTTAGTAAGTTATGAATGAAGCTCAAGGGGATTTTCGATCATAAACAGGTGATTGGCAGCTAAATTAAAGAACATTCACCCAATAATTTAATGCAGCAAATTCTCATAAACAATGCCCAATTGCCCGTTAACCCCTATTTATGAAAGAAAAGCACCCTACTTACTGCAAATAACAATAATTACCAACAGAACCAAAATTTTTAACCTAATATATTCTAGGCAAAACCGAAGCACATACTCATATGTATTTAGAGTCAAACGGCCAGTTTTTCTCTGAATGCTCTTTATTTTCTTCTGCGAGGCTATGGGTCTCCACAAAAGTACATGAGGTGGTACCCATATATATTATATGTTGTTGAATATGACCGGAAAGGTAAGATTAATAATTCTAACACGAATTTTCTCAATATTTCTTATGTTTTTCTTCACTGTCGGTGGTAATAAAAATATCAATTCTCCAAAATTAATTTTTTAATTGTCTGACGCCTGAACGCGTTTCGTAAGGCTTAATACATTTCCAAAGACTTAATTTACACACAGATTCATCGAACTTATACTCATTTTGGGTGAGGTGATATGGTACAAAGTTTTGGGTGAGGTGATATGGTACAAAGTTTTGGGTGAGGTGAAAAACTTATTACAGACACAGGACAGAACACTAAACAATGGGTATAAATTGGATATGAGAACTGCAGAAGACCTATTGGCCCATACTTCCTCTTTCGGCTTCCATATTGGTTCAGGATCTTGAAGTGGGTAGATTGGTTCCCCCCGAACCAATATTGAAGCCACAAGAGGAAGTATGGGACAATAGGCCTTCTGCAGTTCTCATATCCAATTTATACCCATTGGTTCGTGTTCTGTCTTGTGTTAGTCATAAGTTTGTTCACCTCACCCAAAACTTTGTACCATATCACCTCACCCAAAATTAGTATAATTTATACTCATATATACACATTATATATATATATATATATATATATATATATATATATATATATATATATATATATATATATATATATATATATATATATATATTAACAATCTTTGGACAACACCCACCAGTGGGACTCGAACCCAGAAAGCACAACTACCTTCCAGTAGCTGGCATAACTAGTATGCTTTAACCCACTACGCCATCAGACCTTACAAAAGAAGTAGATAGTTCGAGATATATATCTCAAACATCTCCACCTCCCGAAGGCACCAGATGAGTGAGGGGTCAGTCTGCATTTTTCGTCAAGCCACTGTCAATGTGAGAGAACTCGTGTCCAGCTTATAAGCCTATACTTGCATAAACCACATGTGAAGATTAACAATCTTTGGACAACACCCACCAGTGGGACTCGAACCCAGAAAGCACAACTACCTTCCAGTAGCTGGCATAACTAGTATGCTTTAACCCACTACGCCATCAGACCTTACAAAAGAAGTAGATAGTTCGAGATATATATCTCAAACATCTCCACCTCCCGAAGGCACCAGATGAGTGAGGGGTCAGTCTGCATTTTTCGTCAAGCCACTGTCAATGTGAGAGAACTCGTGTCCAGCTTATAAGCCTATACTTGCATAAACCACAAGTGAAGATTAACAATCTTTGGACAACACCCACCAGTGGGACTCGAACCCAGAAAGCACAACTACCTTCCAGTAGCTGGCATAACTAGTTTGCTTTAACCCACTACGCCATCAGACCTTACAAAAGAAGTAGATAGTTCGAGATATATATCTCAAACATCTCCACCTCCCGAAGGCAACAGATGAGTGAGGGGTCAGTCTGCATTTTTCGTCAAGCCACTGTCAATGTGAGAGAACTCGTGTCCAGCTTATAAGCCTATACTTGCATAAACCACAAGTGAAGATTAACAATCTTTGGACAACACCCACCAGTGGGACTCGAACCCAGAAAGCACAACTACCTTCCAGTAGCTGGCATAACTAGTATGCTTTAACCCACTACGCCATCAGACCTTACAAAAGAAGTAGATAGTTCGAGATATATATCTCAAACATCTCCACCTCCCGAAGGCACCAGATGAGTGAGGGGTCAGTCTGCATTTTTCGTCAAGCCACTGTCAATGTGAGAGAACTCGTGTCCAGCTTATAAGCCTATACTTGCATAAACCACAAGTGAAGATTAACAATCTTTGGACAACACCCACCAGTGGGACTCGAACCCAGAAAGCACAACTACCTTCCAGTAGCTGGCATAACTAGTATGCTTTAACCCACTACGCCATCAGACCTTACAAAAGAAGTAGATAGTTCGAGATATATATCTCAAACATCTCCACCTCCCGAAGGCACCAGATGAGTGAGGGGTCAGTCTGCATTTTTCGTCAAGCCACTGTCAATGTGAGAGAACTCGTGTCCAGCTTATAAGCCTATACTTGCATAAACCACAAGTGAAGATTAACAATCTTTGGACAACACCCACCAGTGGGACTCGAACCCAGAAAGCACAACTACCTTCCAGTAGCTGGCATAACTAGTATGCTTTAACCCACTACGCCATCAGACCTTACAAAAGAAGTAGATAGTTCGAGATATATATCTCAAACATCTCCACCTCCCGAAGGCACCAGATAAGTGAGGGGTCAGTCTGCATTTTTCGTCAAGCCACTGTCAATGTGAGAGAACTCGTGTCCAGCTTATAAGCCTATACTTGCATAAACCACAAGTGAAGATTAACAATCTTTGGACAACACCCACCAGTGGGACTCGAACCCAGAAAGCACAACTACCTTCCAGTAGCTGGCATAACTAGTATGCTTTAACCCACTACGCCATCAGACCTTACAAAAGAAGTAGATAGTTCGAGATATATATCTCAAACATCTCCACCTCCGGAAGGCACCAGATGAGTGAGGGGTCAGTCTGCATTTTTCGTCAAGCCACTGTCAATGTGAGAGAACTCGTGTCCAGCTTATAAGCCTATACTTGCATAAACCACAAGTGAAGATTAACAATCTTTGGACAACACCCACCAGTGGGACTCGAACCCAGAAAGCACAACTACCTTCCAGTAGCTGGCATAACTAGTATGCTTTAACCCACTACGCCATCAGACCTTACAAAAGAAGTAGATAGTTCGAGATATATATCTCAAACATCTCCACCTCCCGAAGGCACCAGATGAGTGAGGGGTCAGTCTGCATTTTTCGTCAAGCCACTGTTAATGTGAGAGAACTCGTGTCCAGCTTATAAGCCTATACTTGCATAAACCACAAGTGAAGATTAACAATCTTTGGACAACACCCACCAGTGGGACTCGAACCCAGAAAGCACAACTACCTTCCAGTAGCTGGCATAACTAGTATGCTTTAACCCACTACGCCATCAGACCTTACAAAAGAAGTAGATAGTTCGAGATATATATCTCAAACATCTCCACCTCCCGAAGGCACCAGATGAGTGAGGGGTCAGTCTGCATTTTTCGTCAAGCCACTGTCAATGTGAGAGAACTCGTGTCCAGCTTATAAGCCTATACTTGCATAAACCACAAGTGAAGATTAACAATCTTTGGACAACACCCACCAGTGGGACTCGAACCCAGAAAGCACAACTACCTTCCAGTAGCTGGCATAACTAGTATGCTTTAACCCACTACGCCATCAGACCTTACAAAAGAAGTAGATAGTTCGAGATATATATCTCAAACATCTCCACCTCCCGAAGGCACCAGATGAGTGAGGGGTCAGTCTGCATTTTTCGTCAAGCCACTGTCAATGTGAGAGAACTCGTGTCCAGCTTATAAGCCTATACTTGCATAAACCACAAGTGAAGATTAACAATCTTTGGACAACACCCACCAGTGGGACTCGAACCCAGAAAGCACAACTACCTTCCAGTAGCTGGCATAACTAGTATGCTTTAACCCACTACGCCATCAGACCTTACAAAAGAAGTAGATAGTTCGAGATATATATCTCAAACATCTCCACCTCCGGAAGGCACCAGATGAGTGAGGGGTCAGTCTGCATTTTTCGTCAAGCCACTGTCAATGTGAGAGAACTCGTGTCCAGCTTATAAGCCTATACTTGCATAAACCACAAGTGAAGATTAACAATCTTTGGACAACACCCACCAGTGGGACTCGAACCCAGAAAGCACAACTACCTTCCAGTAGCTGGCATAACTAGTATGCTTTAACCCACTACGCCATCAGACCTTACAAAAGAAGTAGATAGTTCGAGATATATATCTCAAACATCTCCACCTCCCGAAGGCACCAGATGAGTGAGGGGTCAGTCTGCATTTTTCGTCAAGCCACTGTTAATGTGAGAGAACTCGTGTCCAGCTTATAAGCCTATACTTGCATAAACCACAAGTGAAGATTAACAATCTTTGGACAACACCCACCAGTGGGACTCGAACCCAGAAAGCACAACTACCTTCCAGTAGCTGGCATAACTAGTATGCTTTAACCCACTATGCCATCAGACCTTACAAAAGAAGTAGATAGTTCGAGATATATATCTCAAACATCTCCACCTCCCGAAGGCACCAGATAAGTGAGGGGTCAGTCTGCATTTTTCGTCAAGCCACTGTCAATGTGAGAGAACTCGTGTCCAGCTTATAAGCCTATACTTGCATAAACCACAAGTGAAGATTAACAATCTTTGGACAACACCCACCAGTGGGACTCGAACCCAGAAAGCACAACTACCTTCCAGTAGCTGGCATAACTAGTATGCTTTAACCCACTACGCCATCAGACCTTACAAAAGAAGTAGATAGTTCGAGATATATATCTCAAACATCTCCACCTCCCGAAGGCACCAGATGAGTGAGGGGTCAGTCTGCATTTTTCGTCAAGCCACTGTCAATGTGAGAGAACTCGTGTCCAGCTTATAAGCCTTTACTTGCATAAACCACAAGTGAAGATTAACAATCTTTGGACAACACCCACCAGTGGGACTCGAACCCAGAAAGCACAACTACCTTCCAGTAGCTGGCATAACTAGTATGCTTTAACCCACTACGCCATCAGACCTTACAAAAGAAGTAGATAGTTCGAGATATATATCTCAAACATCTCCACCTCCCGAAGGCACCAGATGAGTGAGGGGTCAGTCTGCATTTTTCGTCAAGCCACTGTCAATGTGAGAGAACTCGTGTCCAGCTTATAAGCCTATACTTGCATAAACCACAAGTGAAGATTAACAATCTTTGGACAACACCCACCAGTGGGACTCGAACCCAGAAAGCACAACTACCTTCCAGTAGCTGGCATAACTAGTATGCTTTAACCCACTACGCCATCAGACCTTACAAAAGAAGTAGATAGTTCGAGATATATATCTCAAACATCTCCACCTCCCGAAGGCACCAGATGAGTGAGGGGTCAGTCTGCATTTTTCGTCAAGCCACTGTCAATGTGAGAGAACTCGTGTCCAGCTTATAAGCCTATACTTGCATAAACCACAAGTGAAGATTAACAATCTTTGGACAACACCCACCAGTGGGACTCGAACCCAGAAAGCACAACTACCTTCCAGTAGCTGGCATAACTAGTATGCTTTAACCCACTACGCCATCAGACCTTACAAAAGAAGTAGATAGTTCGAGATATATATCTCAAACATCTCCACCTCCCGAAGGCACCAGATGAGTGAGGGGTCAGTCTGCATTTTTCGTCAAGCCACTGTCAATGTGAGAGAACTCGTGTCCAGCTTATAAGCCTATACTTGCATAAACCACAAGTGAAGATTAACAATCTTTGGACAACACCCACCAGTGGGACTCGAACCCAGAAAGCACAACTACCTTCCAGTAGCTGGCATAACTAGTATGCTTTAACCCACTACGCCATCAGACCTTACAAAAGAAGTAGATAGTTCGAGATATATATCTCAAACATCTCCACCTCCCGAAGGCACCAGATGAGTGAGGTGGAGATGTTTGAGATATATATCTCGAACTATCTACTTCTTTTGTAAGGTCTGATGGCGTAGTGGGTTAAAGCATACTAGTTATGCCAGCTACTGGAAGGTAGTTGTGCTTTCTGGGTTCGAGTCCCACTGGTGGGTGTTGTCCAAAGATTGTTAATCTTCACTTGTGGTTTATGCAAGTATAGGCTTATAAGCTGGACACGAGTTCTCTCACATTGACAGTGGCTTGACGAAAAATGCAGACTGACCCCTCACTCATCTGGTGCCTTCGGGAGGTGGAGATGTTTGAGATATATATGTATAAATAAAAAAGGAAGGGGGTGGTAGGAGAAAAGCACACAGAAACTGTATTGGAGGGGATCTAAACATTCCCTCTAATGCGTTATGCGTGGTTTCCATATATATATATATATATATATATATATATATATATATATATATATATATATATATATATATATATATATATATATATATATATGCGGAAAATCCATAGAGAAATATGAAATGAGGTGAACGTTTCGGCTTTCATATTTCGACTCATTTCATATTTCTCTGTGGATTTTCCGCATAAAATGATCAGTGTTTTGTGATCGTCAATTGCATATATATATATATATATATATATATATATATATATATATATATATATATATATATATATATATATATATATATATATATATATATATAATCTTTTTTCTTTGTGAATTTTTTTCTAAAGCAATAATTGTAAATTATTTACGCATCATTCATATACAACTAAGGAGCTTTCAAATCACAAATTGTTCCGTATTGTTCCAATCATTATTAACTTTTGTCAGCTCGACGGCGCATGGAACACCCGACTTTACTAGTTTTTACCCACTCTTACGTTAATCACCCAAGACTCTCCATTCCGGGGCATTTAGGTTCCCAAATGACTGTTTCAAACCCATCAACAGCCTAGCAAAATAAAAATGCACATAAGCTACTAACGAATAGCTGAGTAACGCGTCAAAGAATAGCGAATGGATGGACAGTAATGATGTGGACGGGTGGAATATTGTGAATAGAACAGCTGGAGTATTGTGGATCGGACGGATTGAGAATTGTGGAGTACACGGGTGGAGTATCATGGAGTAGACGGGTGGACCACTACAACGCACTTGAACAATCACCTGACACAGTTCCCCCAATATCATATGTCTATACTTGAGCACAGTCATGCCCGAGGGTCTGGACGCCGACAGCATCGTCTTCCCGTGACTCTGGGCACAATGCGAGCCACATACCCACAACTCGTTTCACTCGCGATCACTGTTGGCACGGAATGATTCAATTGCCGGTCCAGGCGAGGCGAGGCCTGCCCCGAGTGCCCATAACTGGGCAATTCCACGGCAATGTTTTGATTGTTTCAAATTCAGGTACTGGGAACCACAAGTTGCAAGTAGCACGGGCTATGGTGAGCCCGTAGTGGACTTACCTGGCACAGGAGCGAGGCTGTCACTTCCTAAGGGAAGCAACATATACTCTTCCCCAATCCCGTTTTTTGAAATCTCTTATTTTCCACGAAATTGACGTCCCATCGTGGTGTAATTCACCCAATCCTCCTGTTTAGTACTTTTTGTAACCAAGTTCACCATAGTACAAATATTGACGTACTAAGCAATTAGACAGTAGAATTTTGTATTATTCACTTTATAAAGTCGGAAAAAAATAAACTAAAAACAAATATTGCCAGGCCTAGAATAGCATATATATATATATGGCCTCAGAGAGCGTGTATTAGGCATAGGAAGGTTGGGTTCGGTTACTCAAGTTTGTCTTTGTTGACTAGTTGCGTGCCTGGGGACACCCAACGCATGGGTTCGATCCCTCATCACGGCTCCTGTGGATTTGATCATTGATATATCTCGTTAGTATGATTTCTCCGTGTAATGAGGCCGAGATGTTATTTCTCATAATGAGGAAGGTTGTACAACGGTTGTTATAACAAATGATAGGACCTTGAAGTGAATCCTGGCGGTTTCACTTCAACGCTTGCAATTGCTGTCAATTATATCTCGTATCACATTTTCATCCTTCTTGTATCCATGAGAAAATGAATTCTTCTAATACACTGAAATATTTTCCCTTGGGGGCCGATTTTCCACCCCCTGGGGCCTGGTTATCCCTCAGTCAAATGGCGGCCAATCGCTTCTTACTATTTCGTCGAATTTTGTATTACTGTAATCGTTGTTCACAATAATTTGGCGGATTCGTTCAAGTTTGTGGTGCAAGAGCTTGGTCGTGCATGTACGAACTGAATGACCAACATATTCACTGATGACGCTTCTCTTATACCTGTGAGTGCATTCACTCCTACTGGTCATACATTTTCCTGCGTCATTTGATTCATCATACACATCTGTGAGGACACTGCCCAAGCTACCATCAACGAGAACATCGAGGAATAGAATCCTGCCTCCTTCACTTCTCAACAGTGAACCTCAAGACTAAGAATTCTGAAAGCTTACCACGAGGTGCCAAATTAACCTTAATAAATTTGTCAGATTTACAAGGTGCCAATATACAAGTTGCCAAGATTGTCTTTGTGCTAAATGTCAAATGTGTTATGTATTCTTCGTATATAGTTTCTAGAGGCACTAGCTTCTAGATGGCAGGTCAGTTTTCTCGTAAGCTTTGAGGTGGTTATACCAATATAAGTAGATCGAAGGTGACATTCTTCAGTGGGACAGTTTAATTAGTATACCACGTTTGCTTTTTCGGAGAGGGTTGTATTGTTTAGTAGACCTGTTCTTCAGTATTATATCAGCAGTCATTTTCGTTTTGCAAGCTACAAAACATTTTTTTTATCCAAAAATTAATTGCAAGATAATACTGCTATATTTATAGAGTTCTTTTCGCCAAGATACATCCCCTTCTTATCAGGGCATCTTCTCAAGAACTTGAGAATAGACTTGGCCTTAAATGTTTTAACATTATTCATTACTTTATTCCACTTGCTGTTAACAGTCCGCCTGTTGAAGAATTACTCATTTCTCGACTCTGTTTATCATTTGCATGTATGCCTTCTAGTTTTATTGATGGTCATACTAAGCAGTCTGCTTTCGTCTGACCTGTTAATATCTGCATCTCGCACGTCGTGATCATGTCCCTCCTCGCTCTCCGCTTGTGCATCATGGTGAAGCACATTGCTCTCAGTCATTCCTCATTCCTAATGTTTCTTCTTTTTTGTCTTCTCCTCTTTCTTTACTAATTTCCCTTCTCCTCCTTCTGACTATGATTACTTCTTTTCTTCTTCGTCCGTCTTTCAGTCGGTTCAATTTCTTCCTTTCTTCCATCCTTCCTTCCTTCCTTCCTTCCTTTCTTCTTTCGTTCTTTCGTTCTTTCGTTCTTTCGTTCGTTCGTTCGTTCGTTCGTTCCTTCGTTCCTTCGTTCCTTCGTTCCTTCCTTCCTTCCTTCCTTCCTTCCCTCCCTCCCTCCCTCCCTCCCTCCCTCCCTCCCTCCTTCCTTCCTTCCTTCCTTCCTTCCTTCCTTCCTTCCTTCCTTCCTTCCCGTCTTTCAATTCTAACATCTTATTCTCATTCAAATCCATTTGTACTGATTCTTCTAACTCTTTATTCTTTGATTATATTTCCTATTTCCTTCTCTGCCTCACTCTCTACCGTCTTCCCTCCCTTCTTGACTTAATCCGTCCTTCTACCTCCGCCCCGTCCACCTTCCGTGGCCTCTTGAGTGATGCTATCTGTGCAGGCTGTTATTGTCTGCTTCTCTCTAACGCAACTCTGCCTCCCATCTCTGCAGGGAATGGTCCTTGACGTTCACTGGACCGCCCACTGGACACACGCACGCAGGCACGCACGCTCGCACGCACGCACGCACGCACGCACACTCACACACACACGCACGTGTGTGTAGATATGATATGTGTAGATATGATAGAGAATTGAAGTGTAGATACGATAGAGCCCAATAGCCTCACGAATCTGTACACCTGTTGATTGACGGTTGAGAGGCGGGACCAAAGAGCCAGAGCTCAACCCCCGCAAACACAACTAGGTGAGTACAACTAGGTAAGTACAACTATGTGAGTACACACACACACAAGACGACCTGGACAAACTGGGGTATAATGACTTACTGTAAATATATAGCTCTTGAAATAGAACATTCTCTGTAACTAGCTGACATGTAACTATAAGGTGTGAAGGATAGATTAAATTGTTTATATAATAATCTAAGAATAGGTCTGATAAAGACCTTTTGTGCC
This sequence comes from Procambarus clarkii, assembly GCF_040958095.1. Taxonomy (NCBI): domain Eukaryota; kingdom Metazoa; phylum Arthropoda; class Malacostraca; order Decapoda; family Cambaridae; genus Procambarus; species Procambarus clarkii. Next base: position 15,910,767 of record NC_091177.1, read on the forward strand.
CTCTGTAATGCTTCTGCGCTACCGCTCATGGGACGAGTATGGGGTGCACAATAAACTAGCAGCCTCCGGCGGCAACAATCAAACTGGAGGAAGTGTCTAGAAAATGGCTGCTAAAGTTAAACTCAGAAAAATGTAAAGTAATGAAATTAGGCGAAGGAAGCAGAAGGCTGAACACATGGTACCATCTGGGAGGTGAAATCTGGGAGAGTCAAATAGAGAGAAAATCTGGGGGTTGATATCACACCGAATCTGTCCCTAGAAACATCAAAAGGACATCATCAGCGGCATATGCTAGATTGGCCAACATAAGAGCTGCCTTTAGAAACTTGTGTAAGTAATCATTCAGGACGGTATATACCACTTATGTCAGACCAATCCTGGAGTATGCAGCTCGTGCCTGGACTCCATACCTAGATAAACACAAGACAAATTTGGAAACGTTTAAGAGGTATGCCACCTGACTAGTTCCAGAACTGAGAAGTATGAGTTACAAAGAAAGGTTTCGGGAACTAAACTTCACGTCCCTAGAAGACAAAAAAAGTAAGTAGAGACATGATCACCACCTCAAAATTCTCAGAGGAATTGTCAAGGTGGACATCAACAAGCAATTTAGCATGGGTGGAGCACGAACAAGGGTGCCACAGAGATATTAGAAATAATTTTTCAGTGTCAGAGTAGTTAACAAATGGAATGCATTAGGCAGTGATGTGGTGGAGGCTGACTCCATACACAGTTTCAAGTGAAGATATGATAGAGCCCAATAGACTCAGAAATCTGTATACAAGTTGATTAACAGTTGAGAGATATGACCAAAGAGCAGAAGCAAAACCCCCGCCAGCACAAATAGGTAAGTACACACACTACCAGGGGCCTGGTAGCCTGGTAGATAGTGCGCAAGACTCGTAATTCTGTGGCGCGGGTTCGATTCCCGCACCAGGCAGAAACACATGGGCAAAGTTTCTTTCATCCTGCATGCCCCTGTTACCAAGCAGTAAACAGGTACCTGGGAGTTAGTCAGCTGTCAAGGGCGTCTTCCTGGGTGTGTGTGTGTGTGTGTGTGGTGTGGGGGAAAAAAAGTAGTTAGTAAACAGTTGATTGCCAGTTGAGAGGCGGGCCGAAAGAGCAAAGCTCAACCCCCGCAAACACAACTAGGTGAATACACACACACACAAAAACACACACACACAAACACACACACAAAAACACACACACACACACACACACACACACACACACACACACACACACACACACACACACACACACACACACACATACACACACACACAGTCTTGGCCCGGGTCCTAAGGGCCCGGGTTTGATTCTCGGCTGAGGTAGAAACAAATGGGCAGAATTTCTTTCACCCTGATGGACTTGTTCACCTAGCAGTAAGCAGGTACCTGGGTGTTACTCGGCCAGGTACGTTTACTTATTACCTATTAGGATTGCAATGGAGTCTCTTAGGCACTCTTGTAGCATTTCGTTCACTAATTTACCTGTAGCACTGGTCGAGGATAAGAATGCTGGCAATGCTGACTGTGTCGCCTTGCGAATACCTATACCCCCGAGTCTAACTGGGAGCGTTGCTTGGTCCCATTGGTCATCTTGCAGGGAGAGGTTTAACACTTTCATGGTTATTGATTTTAGGAGAGAGTCATATTCTGTTAATTTTGGACTGTCGAAGGAGGTAGAACACCTTAGAAAATAGGTAAGTCTGGACAAAGCCAGGCACCTTGTGACGAGATACAAAGCTTCGTGGGCATCCAAAACTCCTTATTCTTCCCGCCATTCTCCTCATGTCGTTCAGATTTTCTTCGAGGATTACCTCAATGGCACTCGAGCCCAGAGGTGTCCCTAGCAGCACACAGTTGGTCGAAGCGATCACTTGGGCTCCGGGAAAAACGGTTCTTACTGAATCCATGATTGGTTGGCTAGATGAGAAGATTTCGCACTTTGATGGATTTAGGGTGAGTCCTAATTCTTCTCCCTTAGATTTCACAAGCTGTAAATCCTATAGCAGGGACTCCTGTGTCCCTGTCAGGGTGCCATCGTCCCGGAACCTTATGTTGAGTCCTTTGGCCAACCTGCTTGTGACCTCTTTAGCTGCCATGCAGAAAAGGTAAGGGGCAAGTGAGTCTCCCTGCTGGACACTTTCTTCGAAAACAACTTCATGTTCCCCAAACAACAGTGTCGATTCCCTACCGTACCCTGCTGAAACTATTGGGAGTAGACAAGGAAAGCTTGTTCGAATCGCTTCCTGTACCACATCCCTTTTTACCTGGGTGAAAGCATTTTTAAAGTCTAGTTAATTCAATGCCTTATTTTCTGGGAGGTGATTAAGATAGGCTCGTGCTGCATGAGCTGCTGCTTCACAGCCATGGGAGACACCAAAATCTAGTTGATGGGGTCGAAGCATCGATGCAGCTTCCGTGCGGATGTTTCTGACAGCTGCCCTGGCAACGAGGCGCCGAAGTGTTACCCACGGCACTGGGCCCACTCCACCATCATTCTTCTTAAGGGCACACAGGGATGCTCCGAAGAAGAAGGGTTTATTTATATCTGGGATGAACCCAGTGCAACCCGTCCTCTTAAAATAACGTCGCTTTTCGCTCGTATGCACGCAATGGCCAGAAATGGACGTAATTTGAAACGAAATCGGTTCACGAAAGTGACGTATTATCCCGTTTTCTGTTTTGAGTCCTCCGGCATACTCAGTTATGTTAGCAGAGGAAACTTTCAATTACCGGCTTTCATGACGTTTTGAAACCTTAGGAAAACGTCCTGCCCTCCTAACCTACCAGAGGACCCTTAACTTGCTGTTTTGGCAAAAAATCCAAAATTTATTTTCAATTATTTTTAATTTTCATATTACATCCATTTTCGTCCATACTGGCAAACGTCCAAATTCAGACGTAATTTGTAAGAGGACAGGTTGCAAAATACTTCGTGACCTCTGACAGTAGTGTCTCGGCCACTTCGCCGAGAACTGAGTTTGTATATATGTATATGCATTTGGGTGATATGGTACAACAATTTTGGGTGAGGTGATGGATATTTACACAAGATAGAGCACGAACCATTGGGTATAAAAACATTAGAATGGCAATGTTTCCATTGCCAATCTTATGTTTTTATACCCATTGGTTCGTGTTCTATTTCATATATATATATATATATATATATATATATATATATATATATATATATATATATATATATATAGAGAGAGAGAGAGAGAGAGAGAGAGAGAGAGAGAGAGAGAGAGAGAGAGAGAGAGAGAGAGAGAGAGAGAGAGAGAGAGAGAGTACAACAATTAAGTGAATATCTCACACGTTTTCTACACCGCCTTAATCATATTTGCGGACGGCCAAGACTCACAAGAGGAGTGGAGAAGATGACTAGGAACATTATTTTCCATGTCGTTAAGGCCTCGAAGTTACGCTATAAAGCTGATTAACATGAACCATATTCTCCAAAGAACACGATCCTTCAGGTATTTTTATGTTCAGCTGAACTAAGTGAAGGAACGGTGCCCGGTTGAACAACCCTGCCCAGGGCTCGAACCTTGGCCCTCTCGAGGCCATCCACGCCACATGGTGGTGCGAAGATGATGATGATGATGATGATGATGATGATGATGATGATGATGATGATGATGATGACGATGATGACGCGTGTGAACAAACATTGTAACCGATATGTCCAAAATAATACATAAATATGAATGATATACTTTAGACTAAAACAAAGACATAGCTGAGTGGGGTATATATGAAACGCTTTTTAATGAGTAGCATAACAAATGAGCCGGATCTGAAGTGCCACCATCAGGCCTATACAGGCCTATGCAGGATGTGTTGCGTGACCACATTACCCCTAGACACTGGCTCATCAAACTCCTACTACCTCTACACACTACTCTCTCTCTCTCTTTCTCCCTCTCTCTCTCTCTCCCTCTTTCATCTACTCACTAACTTGTTTCGCATCTACTACAATCCCTCGCCTCCTCTTCCTCGTCTCCATTACAAACAACATTCCTCCAGTGCCATCTACGCCCCCAATCTCCACCCTCTCTCAGTTACCTGTCAACCCCCCCCCCCCTCCCCACCCTCCTCTTAACAACCCTACTAAGACGGTGAATATACCTCCTCGGACCTCGCCAACATCTCCTCCTCCTCCTCCTCCGCCCTCCCCACCCCACTTAACAATTCATGATCGCCCTCTCCTGGTCCCCTCCTCGTCTCAGGGCACATGACTCCGAGACTTGAGAATGGAGACGACCATGAATGGCAGGAGACAGTGGCGGCCGCGGGCCGACAAGACGTCGGAATAAGGAGGTGTTCGAAATAGCGGGTCAAGATGCTGATGATGGCTGAGGATGCCCGGCGGAGTGGTCGCCAGGAGGGAGATGCGGAGATAAAGGAACATCTGAAAGGGGGGGATATGGAAGTGAAATTAGTCGTGTGTGTGTATCAGTGCTGATAAAGACGAGCTGGAGGGTACAGGAGAGAGAGAGAGAGAGAGAGAGAGAGAGAGAGAGAGAGAGAGAGAGAGAGAGAGACCGAGAGAACATTAGTTATATATCTTCGTGTGTGTGTTTGAGGAAAGTAAAATGCCTGGTTATTCTTTGTGCTGTGGTCCGCATACACACAGGCACACGCACACTCTAAGATTAAATTCCAAATATATATGCACCATTGAACCTCTCACCTTAGATCCATCACTATAATATCACCAAACACAGCGGTGCAGCGCACACAAACACACACACACACACACACACACACACACACACACACACACACACACACACACACACACAAAACGCCCTCAAAGGTATAAATCACTGATCATTAAAACAATTGGCATTTACCTCCAATAGAACCAAATTATTTGTAGCTTGGCAGCTGGTGGCACTTGCCACCAGGTACCATGAAAACTTGGTAGCTGGTGGCACTTGGTAGCTGGTGTCACTTCGTAACTGGTGGCACTTGGTAGCTGGGTGAACTTGGTAGTTGGTGGCACTTGGTAGCTGGTGGCATTTTCTCAGCTAGTGGCACTTGGTAGCTGGTGGCACTTGGTAGCTGGCGGCACTTGGTCGCTGGTGGCATTTGGTAGATGGTGGCACTTGGTAGCTGGTGGCACTTGGTAGCAAGTGGCACTTGGTAGCTGGTGGAACTTGGTAGCTGGTGGCACTTGGTAGCTGGTGGCACTTGGTAGCTGATGGCATTTGGTAGATGGTGGCACTTGGTAGCTGGTGGCACTTGATAGCTGGCGCACTTGGTAGCTGGTGGCAGTAGGTAGATGGTGGCACTTGGCAGCAAGTGACACTTGGCAGCAAGTGGCACTTGGTAGCTGGTGGCACTTGGTAGCTGGTGGCACTTGGTAGCTACTGGCACTTGGTAGCTGGTGGCACTTGGTACTTGGTGGCACATGGTAGCTGGTAGCACTCGGCAGCTAGTGGCACTTGGTACCTGGTGGCACTTGGTACCTGGTGGCATTTGGTTGCTGGTGCCACTTCGTAGCTGGTGGCATTTGGTAGCTGGGTGAACTTGGTAGCTGGTGGCACTTGGTAGCTGGTGGCATTTTCTCAGCTAGTGGCACTTGGTAGCTGGTGGCACTTGGTAGCTGGCGGCACTTGGTCGCTGGTGGCATTTGGTAGATGGTGGCACTTGGTAGCTTGTGGCACTTGGCAGCAAGTGGCACTTGGTAGCTAGTGGCACTTGGTAGCTGGTGGCATTTTCTCAGCTAGTGGCACTTGGTAGCTGGTAGCACTTGGTTGCTGGCGGCACTTGGTCGCTGGTGGCATTTGGTAGATGGTGGCACTTGGTAGCTGGTGGCACTTGGCAGCAAGTGGCACTTGGTAGCTAGTGGCACTTGGTAGCTGGTGGCACTTGGTAGCTGGTGGCACTTGGTAGCTGATGGCATTTGGTTGATGGTGGCACTTGGTATCTGGTGGCACTTGATACCTGGCGGCACTTGGTAGCTAGTGGCACTTGGTAGCTGGTGGCAGTAGGTAGATGGTGGCACTTGGTAGCTGGTGGCACTTGGCAGCAAGTGGCACTTGGTAGCTGGTGGCACTTGGTAGCTGGTGGCACTTGGTAGCTACTGGTACTTGGTAGCTGGTGGTACTTGGTAGCTGGTGGCACTTGGTAGCTGGTAGCACTCGGCAGCTAGTGGGACTTGGTACCTGGTGGCACTTAGTAGCTGGTGGCATTTTCTCAGCTAGTGGCACTTGGTAGCTGATGCCCCTTGGTAGCTGGTGGTACTTGGTAGCTATTGCCACTTGGTAGCTGGTGGTACTTGGTACTTGGTTGCACTTGGCAGCTGGTGGCACTTGGCAGTTAGTGGCACTTGGTACCTGGTGGCATTTGGTAGCTGGTGTCATTTTCTCAGCAAGTGGCACTTGGTAGCTGGTGGCACTTGGTACTTGGTGGCACTTGGTAGCTGGTGGCATTTTCTCAGCTAGTGGCACTTGGCAGCTAGTGGCAATTGGTAGCTTGTGGCACTTGGTACCTGGTGGGACTTGGTAACTAATGGCACTTGGTAGCTGATGGCACTTGGCAGCTGGTGGCAATTGGTACCTGGTGGTACTTGGTTCCTGGTTTCACTTGGCAGCTGGTGGCACTTGGCAGCTAGTGGCACTTGGTACCTGGTGGCATTTGGTAGCTGGTGGCATTTTCTCAGCTAGTGGCACTTGATAGCTGGTGGCACTTGGTACTTGGTGGCACTTGGTAGCTGGTGGCATTTTCTCAGCTAGTGGCACTTGGTAGCTGGTGGCACTTGGTAGCTGGTGGCACTTGGCAGCTAGTGGCACTTGGTAGCTTGTGGCACTTGGTACCTGGTGGCACTTGGTAACTAATGGCACTTGGTAGCTGATGGCACTTGGCAGCTGGTGGCAATTGGTACCTGGTGGTACTTGGTTCCTGGTGACACTTGGTAGCTGGTGGCACTTGGTACCTGGTGGCACTTGGTAGCTGGTGGCACTTGGTAGCTGGCGGCACTTTGTAGCTGGTGGCATTTGGCAGCAATTGCCACTTGGTAGCTGGTGGCACTTGGTAGCTGGTGGCACTTGGTAGCTAGTGGCACTTGGTAGCTGGTGGCACTTGGCAAATAGTGGCACTTGGTACTTGGTGGCACTTGGTAGCTGGTGGTATCTTCTCAGCTAGTTGCACTTGGTAGCTGGTGGCACTTGGTAGCTGGTGGCCCTTAGTAGCTGGTGGCACTTGGTAGCTAATGGCACTTGGCAGCTGGTGGCACTTGGCAGCTAGTGGCACTTGGTACCTTGTGACACTTGGTAGCTGGTGGCATTTTCTCAGCTAGTGGCACTTGGTACCTGGTGGCACTTGGTACATGGTGGCACTTGGTAGCTGGTGGCATTTTCTCAGCAAGTGGCACTTGGTAGCTGGTGGCACTTGGTACCTGGTGGCACTTGGTAGCTGGTGGCACTTGGCAGCTGGTGGCACTTGGCAGCTGGTGGCACTTGGTAGCTGGTGGCACTAGGTAGCTGGTGGCACTTGATACCTGGAGGCACTTGGTAGCTGGTGGCACTTGGTAGCTGATGATACTTGGTAGCTGGTGGCATTTGACAGGTGGTGGCACCTGGCAGCTGGTGGCACTTGGCAGCAATTGGCACCTGGTAGCTGGTGGCTCTTGGTAGCTAGTGGCACTTGATACCTGGTGGCACTTGGTAGCTTGTGGCACTAGCTAGCTGGTGGCACTTGATACCTGGTGGCACTTGTTAGCTGGTTGCACTTGGTACCTGGTGGCACTTGGTAGCTGGTTGCACTTGGTAGCTGGTGGCACTTGTTACCTTGTGGCACTTGGTAGCTGATGACAGTTGGTACCTGGTGGCACTTGGTAGCTGGTTGCACTTGGTAGCTGGTGGCACTTGTTACCTTGTGGCACTTGGTAGCTGATGACAGTTGGTAGGTGGTGGCACTTGGCAGCTAGTGGCACTTCGTACTAGGTGGTACTTGGTTCCTGGTGACACTTGGTAGCTGATGGCACTTAGTAGCTGGTGGCACTTGGTAGCTGGTGGCACTTGGCAGCTGGTGGCATTTGGTAGCTTGTGGCACTTGGTAGCTGGTGGCACTTGGTAGCTGGTGGCACTTGGTAGCTGGTTGCACTTGGTAGCTGGTTGCACTTGGTAGCTGGTGGCACTTGGTAGCTGGTGGCACTTGGTAGCTGGTGGCACTTGGTTCCTGGTTTCACTTGGCAGCTGGTGGCACTTGGCAGCTAGTGGCACTTGGTACCTGGTGGCATTTGGTAGCTGGTGGCATTTTCTCAGCTAGTGGCACTTGATAGCTGGTGGCACTTGGTAATTGGTGGCACTTGGTAGCTGGTGGCATTTTCTCAGCTAGTGGCACTTGGTAGCTGGTGGCACTTGGTAGCTGGTGGCACTTGGCAGCAAGTGGCACTTGGTAGCTGGTGGCACTTGGTAGCTGGTGGCACTTGGTAGCTACTGGCACTTGGTAGCTGGTGGCACTTGGTACTTGGTGGCACATGGTAGCTGGTAGCACTCGGCAGCTAGTGGCACTTGGTACCTGGTGGCACTTGGTACCTGGTGGCATTTGGTTGCTGGTGTCACTTCGTAGCTGGTGGCATTTGGTAGCTGGGTGAACTTGGTAGCTGGTGGCACTTGGTAGCTGGTGGCATTTTCTCAGCTAGTGACACTTGGTAGCTGGTGGCACTTGGTAGCTGGCGGCACTTGGTCGCTGGTGGCATTTGGTAGATGGTGGCACTTGGTAGCTTGTGGCACTTGGCAGCAAGTGGCACTTGGTAGCTAGTGGCACTTGGTAGCTGGTGGCATTTTCTCAGCTAGTGGCACTTGGTAGCTGGTGGCACTTGGTAGCTGGCGGCACTTGGTCGCTGGTGGCATTTGGTAGATGGTGGCACTTGGTAGCTGGTGGCACTTGGGAGCAAGTGGCACTTGGTAGCTAGTGGCACTTGGTAGCTGGTGGCACTTGGTAGCTGGTGGCACTTGGTAGCTGATGGCATTTGGTTGATGGTGGCACTTGGTATCTGGTGGCACTTGATACCTGGCGGCACTTGGTAGCTAGTGGCACTTGGTAGCTGGTGGCAGTAGGTAGATGGTGGCACTTGGTAGCTGGTGGCACTTGGCAGCAAGTGGCACTTGGTAGCTGGTGGCACTTGGTAGCTGGTGGCACTTGGTAGCTACTGGCACTTGGTAGCTGGTGGTACTTGGTAGCTGGTGGCACTTGGTAGCTGGTAGCACTCGGCAGCTAGTGGCACTTGGTACCTGGTGGCACTTAGTAGCTGGTGGCATTTTCTCAGCTAGTGGCACTTGGTAGCTGATGCCCCTTGGTAGCTGGTGGTACTTGGTAGCTATTGCCACTTGGTAGCTGGTGGTACTTGGTACTTGGTTGCACTTGGCAGCTGGTGGCACTTGGCAGTTAGTGGCACTTGGTACCTGGTGGCATTTGGTAGCTGGTGTCATTTTCTCAGCTAGTGGCACTTGGTAGCTGGTGGCACTTGGTACTTGGTGGCACTTGGTAGCTGGTGGCATTTTCTCAGCTAGTGGCACTTGGCAGCTAGTGGCACTTGGTAGCTTGTGGCACTTGGTACCTGGTGGGACTTGGTAACTAATGGCACTTGGTAGCTGATGGCACTTGGCAGCTGGTGGCAATTGGTACCTGGTGGTACTTGGTTCCTGGTTTCACTTGGCAGCTGGTGGCACTTGGCAGCTAGTGGCACTTGGTACCTGGTGGCATTTGGTAGCTGGTGGCATTTTCTCAGCTAGTGGCACTTGATAGCTGGTGGCACTTGGTACTTGGTGGCACTTGGTAGCTGGTGGCATTTTCTCAGCTAGTGGCACTTGGTAGCTGGTGGCACTTGGTAGCTGGTGGCACTTGGCAGCTAGTGGCACTTGGTAGCTTGTGGCACTTGGTACCTGGTGGCACTTGGTAACTAATGGCACTTGGTAGCTGATGGCACTTGGCAGCTGGTGGCAATTGGTACCTGGTGGTACTTGGTTCCTGGTGACACTTGGTAGCTGGTGGCACTTGGTACCTGGTGGCACTTGTTAGCTGGTGGCATTTTCTCAGCAAGTGTCACTTGGTAGCTGGTGGCACTTGGTACCTGGTGGCACTTGGTAGCTGGTGGCACTTGGCAGCTGGTGGCACTTGGCAGCTGGTGGCACTTGGTAGCTGGTGGCACTAGGTAGCTGGCGGCACTTGATACCTGGTGGCACTTGGTAGCTGGTGGCACTTGGCAAATAGTGGCACTTGGTACTTGGTGGCACTTGGTAGCTGGTGGTATCTTCTCAGCTAGTTGCACTTGGTAGCTGGTGGCACTTGGTAGCTGGTGGCCCTTAGTAGCTGGTGGCACTTGGTAGCTAATGGCACTTGGCAGCTGGTGGCACTTGGCAGCTAGTGGCACTTGGTACCTTGTGACACTTGGTAGCTGGTGGCATTTTCTCAGCTAGTGGCACTTGGTACCTGGTGGCACTTGGTACATGGTGGCACTTGGTAGCTGGTGGCATTTTCTCAGCAAGTGGCACTTGGTAGCTGGTGGCACTTGGTACCTGGTGGCACTTGGTAGCTGGTGGCACTTGGCAGCTGGTGGCACTTGGCAGCTGGTGGCACTTGGTAGCTGGTGGCACTAGGTAGCTGGTGGCACTTGATACCTGGTGGCACTTGGTAGCTGGTGGCACTTGGTAGCGGATGATACTTGGTAGCTGGTGGCATTTGACAGGTGGTGGCACCTGGCAGCTGGTGGCACTTGGCAGCAATTGGCACTTGGTAGCTGGTGGCACTTGGTAGCTAGTGGCACTTGATACCTGGTGGCACTTGGTAGCTTGTGGCACTAGGTAGCTGGTGGCACTTGATACCTGGTGGCACTTGTTAGCTGGTTGCACTTGGTACCTGGTGGCACTTGGTAGCTGGTTGCACTTGGTAGCTGGTGGCACTTGTTACCTTGTGGCACTTGGTAGCTGATGACAGTTGGTAGGTGGTGGCACTTGGCAGCTAGTGGCACTTCGTACTTGGTGGTACTTGGTAGCTGGTGACACTTGGTAGCTGATGACACTTAGTAGCTGGTGGCACTTGGTAGCTGGTGGCACTTGGTAGCTGGTGGCATTTGGTAGCTTGTGGCACTTGGTAGCTGGTGGCACTTGGTAGCTGGTGGCACTTGGTAGCTGGTTGCACTTGGTAGCTGGTGGCACTTGGTAGCTGGTGGCACTTGGTAGCTGGTGGCACTTGGTTCCTGGTTTCACTTGGCAGCTGGTGACACTTGGCAGCTAGTGGCATTTGGTACCTGGTGGCATTTGGTAGCTGGTGGCATTTTCTCAGCTAGTGGCACTTGATAGCTGGTGGCACTTGGTAATTGGTGGCACTTGGTAGCTGGTGGCATTTTCTCAGCTAGTGGCACTTGGTAGCTGGTGGCACTTGGTAGCTGGTGGCACTTGGCAGCAAGTGGCACTTGGTAGCTTGTGGCACTTGGTACCTGGTGGCACTTGGTAACTAATGGCACTTGGTAGCTGATGGCACTTGGCAGCTGGTGGCAATTGGTACCTGGTGGTACTTGGTACCTGGTGACACTTGGTAGCTGGTGGCACTTGGTACCTGGTGGCACTTGGTAGCTGGTGGCACTTGTTAGCTGGCGGCACTTTGTAGCTGGTGGCATTTGGCAGCAATTGGCACTTGGTAGCTGGTGGCACTTGGTAGCTGGTGGCACTTGGTAGCTGGTGGCACTTGGTAGCTGGTGGCACTTGGTAGCTGGTGGCACTTGGCAAATAGTGGCACTTGGTAGCTGGTGGTATCTTCTCAGCTAGTTGCACTTGGTAGCTGGTGGCACTTGGTAGCTGGTGGCCGTTAGTAGCTGGTGGCAATTGGTAGCTAATGGCACTTGGCAGCTGGTGGCACTTGGCAGCTAGTGGCACTTGGTACCTTGTGGCACTTGGTAGCTGGTGGCATTTTCTCAGCTAGTGGCACTTGGTACCTGGTGGCACTTGGTACATGGTGGCACTGGGTAGCTGGTGGCATTTTCTCAGCAAGTGTCACTTGGTAGCTGGTGGCACTTGGTACCTGGTGGCACTTGGTAGCTGGTGGCTCTTGGCAGCTGGTGGCACTTGGCAGCTGGTGGCACTTGGTAGCTGGTGGCACTAGGTAGCTGGCGGCACTTGATACCTGGTGGCACTTGGTAGCTGGTGGCACTTGGTAGCTGATGATACTTGGTAGCTGGTGGCATTTGACAGGTGGTGGCACCTGGCAGCTGGTGGCACTTGGCAGCAATTGGCACTTGGTAGCTGGTGGCACTTGGTAGCTAGTGGCACTTGATACCTGGTGGCACTTGGTAGCTTGTGGCACTAGGTAGCTGGTGGCACTTGATACCTGGTGACACTTGTTAGCTGGTTGCACTTGGTACCTGGTGGCACTTGGTAGCTGGTTGCACTTGGTAGCTGGTGGCACTTGTTACCTTGTGGCACTTGGTAGCTGATGACAGTTGGTAGGTGGTGGCACTTGGCAGCTAGTGGCACTTCGTACTTGGTGGTACTTGGTTCCTGGTGACACTTGGTAGCTGATGGCACTTAGTTGTTGGTGGCACTTGGTAGCTGGTGGCACTTGGCAGCTGGTGGCATTTGGTAGCTTGTGGCACTTGGTAGCTGGTGGCACTTGGTAGCTGGTTGCACTTGGTAGCTGGTGGCACTTGGTAGCTGGTTGCACTTGGTAGCTGGTGGCACTTGGTAGCTGGTGGCACTTGGTAGCTGGTGGCACTTGGTAGCTGGTGGCACTTGGTAGCTGGTGGCACTTGGTAGCTGGTGGCACTTGGCAGCTGGTGGCACTTGGTAGCTGGTGGCACTTGGTTCCTGGTTTCACTTGGCAGCTGGTGACACTTGGCAGCTAGTGGCATTTGGTACCTGGTGGCATTTGGTAGCTGGTGGCATTTTCTCAGCTAGTGGCACTTGATAGCTGGTGGCACTTGGTAATTGGTGGCACTTGGTAGCTGGTGGCATTTTCTCAGCTAGTGGCACTTGGTAGCTGGTGGCACTTGGTAGCTGGTGGCACTTGGCAGCTAGTGGCACTTGGTAGCTTGTGGCACTTGGTACCTGGTGGCACTTGGTAACTAATGGCACTTGGTAGCTGATGGCACTTGGCAGCTGGTGGCAATTGGTACCTGGTGGTACTTGGTACCTGGTGACACTTGGTAGCTGGTGGCACTTGGTACCTGGTGGCACTTGGTAGCTGGTGGCACTTGTTAGCTGGCGGCACTTTGTAGCTGGTGGCATTTGGCAGCAATTGGCACTTGGTAGCTGGTGGCACTTGGTAGCTGGTGGCACTTGGTAGCTGGTGGCACTTGGTAGCTGGTGGCACTTGGTAGCTGGTGGCACTTGGCAAATAGTGGCACTTGGTAGCTGGTGGTATCTTCTCAGCTAGTTGCACTTGGTAGCTGGTGGCACTTGGTAGCTGGTGGCCGTTAGTAGCTGGTGGCAATTGGTAGCTAATGGCACTTGGCAGCTGGTGGCACTTGGCAGCTAGTGGCACTTGGTACCTTGTGGCACTTGGTAGCTGGTGGCATTTTCTCAGCTAGTGGCACTTGGTACCTGGTGGCACTTGGTACATGGTGGCACTGGGTAGCTGGTGGCATTTTCTCAGCAAGTGTCACTTGGTAGCTGGTGGCACTTGGTACCTGGTGGCACTTGGTAGCTGGTGGCTCTTGGCAGCTGGTGGCACTTGGCAGCTGGTGGCACTTGGTAGCTGGTGGCACTAGGTAGCTGGCGGCACTTGATACCTGGTGGCACTTGGTAGCTGGTGGCACTTGGTAGCTGATGATACTTGGTAGCTGGTGGCATTTGACAGGTGGTGGCACCTGGCAGCTGGTGGCACTTGGCAGCAATTGGCACTTTGTAGCTGGTGGCACTTGGTAGCTAGTGGCACTTGATACCTGGTGGCACTTGGTAGCTTGTGGCACTAGGTAGCTGGTGGCACTTGATACCTGGTGACACTTGTTAGCTGGTTGCACTTGGTACCTGGTGGCACTTGGTAGCTGGTTGCACTTGGTAGCTGGTGGCACTTGTTACCTTGTGGCACTTGGTAGCTGATGACAGTTGGTAGGTGGTGGCACTTGGCAGCTAGTGGCACTTCGTACTTGGTGGTACTTGGTTCCTGGTGACACTTGGTAGCTGATGGCACTTAGTTGCTGGTGGCACTTGGTAGCTGGTGGCACTTGGCAGCTGGTGGCATTTGGTAGCTTGTGGCACTTGGTAGCTGGTGGCACTTGGTAGCTGGTGGCACTTGGTAGCTGGTGGCACTTGGTAGCTGGTTGCACTTGGTAGCTGGTGGCACTTGGTAGCTGGTGGCACTTGGTAGCTGGTGGCACTTGGTAGCTGGTGGCACTTGGTAGCTGGTGGCACTTGGCAGCTGGTGGCACTTGGTAGCTGGTGGCACTTGGCAGCTGGTGTGGTGGCACTTGGTAGCTGGTGGCACTTGGTAGCTGGTGGCGTTTGGTAGCTGGTGGCACTTGGCAGCTGGTGTGCTGGCACTTGGTAGCTAGTGGCACTTGGCAGCTGGTGTGCTGGCACTTGGTAGCTGGTGGCACTTGGTAGCTGGTGGCACTTGGTAGCTGGTGGCACTTGGCAGCTGGTGTGGTGGCACTTGGCAGCTGGTGTGCTGGCACTTGGTAGCTGGTGGCACTTGGCAGCTGGTGTGGTGGCACTTGGCAGCTGGTGGCACTTGGTAGCTGGTGGCACTTGGCAGCTGGTGTGGTGGCACTTGGCAGCTGGTAGCACTTGGCAGCTGGTGGCACTTGGCAGCTGGTGGCACTTGGTACCTGGTGGCACTTGGTACCTGGTGGCACTTGGTACCTGGTGGCACTTGGTAGCTGGTGGCACTTGGTACCTGGTGGCACTTGGTAGCTGGTGGCACTTGGTAACGGGAACATTTCAATATTTCTTCAGGATTTTGAGATCCTGAGGAATAATTATTGTATAGCATGTTGACGTATGAATGTATTTATGTATTTATACGATGAATACGAATACACGAATGTTTCATGAATGAATAATATTTATTATTAATATTCATGAATAATATTCATCAATGAATAATATAGTTATATTCCTCAGATATTATTGTCGTTGAGGTCTTCAGGAATATTTGCTTCCAAGTGCCTGCTTTATCTCCATGCACCAGCTCGGCCTCCATGCACCTGCTCTACCTCCATGCACCTGCTCTGTCTACATGCACCTGCTATACTTCCATGCACCTGCTCTGCCTCCATGCACCTGCTCTGCCTCCATGCACCTGCTCTGTCTACATACACCTGCTATACTTCCATGCACCTGCTCTGCCTCCATGCACCTGCTCTGCATCCATGCACCTGCTCTGTCTCCATGCACCTACTCTACCTCCATGCACCTGCTCTACTTCCATGCACCTGCTCTACTTCCATGCACCTGCTCTGCCTCCATGCACCTGCTCTTCCTCCATGCACCTGCTCTACTTCCATGCACCTGCTCTACCTCCATGCACCTGCTCTGCCTCCATGCACCTGCTCTGCCTCCATGCACCTGCTCTACCTCCATGCACCTGCTCTACCTCCATGCACCTGATCTACCTCCATGCACCTGCTCTGTCTCCATGCTCCTGCTCTACCTCCATGCACCTGCTTTGCCACCATACACCTGCTCTGCCACCATACACCTGCTCTGCCACCATACACCTGCTCTGCCTCAATACCCGTCCCACGAGACTATGTGGTGCTGGGAGGGCGTCCTTTCATCTACTCATACAATCAGTCCTCCTGTCCCTCCATTCATCCATCTTTGTTGTCTATTAATAGTAATAACTATAGTTATCTTAGGTATTTTTCAGCTAGAGTTATCCACAGTGTTACCACGTGGAGGTTGATGAGCAGCCACATCCCTCCCTGGACATGGTGTGCAGGGAGGGATGTGGCACTAGTGTGGCCTCGCTGCGTTCAGGGTGTGCTGAGAGGGATGTGGCACTAGCCTCGTCCTCGCTCCTTACATAATAATGCAAGTGGGATGTGACACACGTGGTCTCCCCTAACCTCGTGTATACGTTGCATTTGTTCTGGCCGTCAATGTGCCCGCGGCCCGGTCTCCGACTAGTCCATATGGAGGGTAGTCTGGTCATACAGGCAGTTAGACGCAGCTGACGCATAACCTGACGCAGGAGTCAAATGGGCTTTGACTCCTGCGTCTTCCTCGTGGATCAGGGGTGCAATAGAGGTGTTTATCCACACAAAATGACTCCAGCTGTGTGGCTTAAACTATTTTTTCCAGATTTATTCGATTGCGGATCAAATTTCCATGAATAGCACATTTATTCTAGATTTCCTGCACTCCATTAATATCAATTCTCCCAGACTTCTCTACCCCCTCACAGCTCTCTTTGCTCTCCCTGCTCGGGGGGCGCCATCCACCATACTGCCCTCCCTGCACCCTCCACCATACTGCCCTCCCTCCACCCTCCACCATACTGCCCTCCCTCCACCCTCCACCATACACCCCTCCCTGCACCCTCCACCATACTGCCCTCCCTGCACCCTCCACCATACTGCCCTCCCTGCACCCTCCACCATACTGCCCTCCCAACACCCTCCACCATATTGCCCTCCCTCCACCCTCCACCATACTGCCCTCCCTGCACCCTCCACCCTCCACCATACTGCCCTCCCAGCACCCGCCACCATACTGCCCTCCCTGCACCCTCCACCATACTGCCCTCCCAGCACCCTCCACCACACAGCCCTCCTAGCACCCTCCACCACACAGCCATCTTGGCCTGGACTTGTAGCTGAGGTGAGGAGGTCGGGCGCGGTACCAGCGCCGTCACGCCTAATTAGTCTTCAATGAGAATAATTAACACTGAGGCATCGGTGAATAAACACAGCAGTTGTGATTATGTGGAAAGACGCAGCGTTAAGTTGGTGGTGGGGGGGGGGGGGGTGCGGTCGTGAAGCTATGGGGGGTCGTGAAGCTATGGGGGGTCGTGAAGCTATGGGGGGTCGTGAAACTTTGGGGGGTCGTGAAGCTATAGGGGATCGTGAGGCTATGGGGGGTCTTGAAGCTATTGGGGTCGTGAAGCTATAGGGGGTCGTGAGGCTATGGGGGGTCGTGAAGCTATGGGGGTCGAGAAGCTATGGGGGGTCGTGAAGCTATGGGGGTCGTGAGGCTATGGGGGGTCGTGAGGCTATAGAGGGTCGTGAAGCTATGAGGGGAGTCGTGGAGCTATGGGGGGTCGTGAAGCTATAGGGGGTCGTGAAGCTATACGGGGAGTCGTGAAGCTATGTGGGGTCGTGAAGCTATGGGGGGTCGTGAAGCTATGAGGGGTCGTGAAGCTATGGGAGGTCGTGAAGCTATGAGGGGTCGTGAAGCTATGGGGGGTCGTGAAGCTTTGCGGGGAGTCGTGAAGCTATGGAGGGTCGTGAAGCTATGGAGGGTCGTGAAGCTATGGGGGGTCGTGAAGCTATGGGGGGTCGTAAAGCTATGGGGGTCGTGAAGGTATGGGGGGTCGTGAAGCTATAGGGGTCGTGAAGCTATGCGGGGAGTCGTGAAGCTATGGGGGGTCGTGAAGCTATGAGGGGTCGTGAAGCTATGCGGGGAGTCGTGAAGCTATGGAGGGTCGTGAAGCTATGGGGGGTCGTGAAGCTATGGGGGGTCGTGAAGCTATCGGGGGTCGTGAAGCTATGGGAGATCGTGAAGCTATGGGAGGGAGGTCGTGAAGCTATGGGGGGGGGGAGTCGTGAAGCTATTGGGAGGTCGTGAAGCTATGGGGGGAGTCGTGAAGCTATGGGGGGAGTCGAAGCTATGGGGGGAGTCGTGAAGCTAAGGGGGGAGTCGTGAAGCTATACGGGGTCGTGAAGCTATGGGGGGAGTCGTGAAGCTATGAGGGGTCGTGAAGCTATAGAGAAGTCGTGAAGCTATAGGGGGTCGTGAAGCTATGGTGGGAGTCGTGAAGCTATGCGGGGAGTCGTGAAGCTATAGGGGGGTCGTGAAGCTATATGGGGAGTCGTGAAGCTATGAGGGGAGTCGTGAAGCTATGGGGGATCGTGAAGCTATAGAGGGGGGTTCGTGAAGATATGGGGGGAGGCGTGAAGTTATGGGGGAGTCGTGAAGCTATGGGGGGTTTCGAAGCTATGGAGGGGTCGTGAAGCTATGTGGGGGTCGTGAAGCTATCGGGGGTCGTGAAGCTATGGGGTTTCCTGAAGCTATGGGAGGGGGGTTCGTGAAGCTATGGGGAGGTCTTGAATCTTTGAGGGGAGTCGTGAAGCTATGTGGGGTCGTGAAGCTATGGGGGGGTTCGTGAAGCTATGGGGGGAGTCGTGAAGCTATATGGGGTCGTGAAGCTATGGGGAGGTCGTGAAGCTATGGAGGGGTCGTGAAGCTATGGGGAGGTCGTGAAGCTATGGGGAGGTCGTGAAGCTATGGAAGAGTATGGAATCAAGTATTGAATTAAGTTGATATTGTCGAAGTACTTATGTCACTTGATTTTGTACAATATCATCTATTTTCATACTCTTGTTTCCTTATTTAATTTGTTTTCGTGTATAATTGATTGACAGTGGTTCGGGAGTAATTGTTGAGTAATGGTATGTATGTTTGTACACACGTGTTAGTGCTAGTGTAGGGTCATCAACCGTTACATGCGTGTGATTATTTGATGTTGTCTGTGCTGGCTGAGCGGACAGTACTACCCACCTCTAGATGTTACGTCGAGCGAATATTAATCTCTTTAAATGTGTTATTGGCAAGTTTGGAATATTTATGTCAGATTTCTCTATTAGTGACTTACTTAATAGGTAGTGTGGGTCGTGACTTATGTGTTATGTGGTTGTTTTGACACGTTGTATATAATGTGAATTACGAGTCTGTTGCTGTAAGTGTAAAGTGCGGATCCGTGGTGTGGCCGAGGCGCGCTACTTCTTGCGCACGCGCCACGCGGTAAGATATAATGTCCGGATGGCTGCTCAATTAAGATAAGTAGATTTTGTTTTGTTAGTCCTCAGGTTGAGGTAATTGTCTGGTAAATGGTGTATTGCGTGTATAATTAAATATATATTATGTTAAAGGAGTGTGCCAAACTAACTGATTGAGCTGGAAAAATATATAAATATTTATATAATTTCGAACCACAGACCACACAAGTAGCATCCCACAGCTCTACCAACTGAGTCACGAACACCCCTTAATAGGAAGGATTCCAGGGACACCAATCTGCTGTCTAACTGTAACTTTAGACCTTCTCTGGGGTGCCTCTTTGGTATGAAGGTGTTAGGTGGTCCACGTCCTTGTCATATAAATTTCTAACCATAATATCGTGACACCTCGAGGGAAGGCCTAAAATTCCAGTTGAACAACAGAAGTGTTTCTAGACTCCTACGTATTAAGGGGTGCTCGTGGCTGAGGTAGAGTCAATGACCCAACCTCAGGAACATAAGCGGCCTATGTTGACACATATAATACCCAATTAATACCCGTTATGTTATGCAATTCATCCTCGTGTTCTTTACCTCTTTACCCAAAGAGGGTTCTCTGGAGTTGCGTGAGGGAGGGTGCTGTTTGGCGTGTCGGCGCCATTGGGTCCCCCCCCCCCCTCTCCCCTGTTCACCGGACGGAAACCGTTGGTTTGGTGTTTTCAGGACTGTGCTTCATACCTTGCTCTTGAGGTTGTGTTATTGGACATGTTAGATGTTCGTGTGGACGAGGTGTACGGGCTCCAGCTCCTGATGATCCACCGAGCACTAGTGAAGTTTAACTCCGCGGCGGTGTACAAGGAGTTCGTAGCCCGCTATAATGGACGAACATTGACCCTCCCTGGGGACGGCGGTACGGTCGCCATTTCCGACCTCTGCTGCTCTATTACCTATGTGGCATTGCATAGTGTGCCCTTCAAGTTTTCGGAGGCCCTGCTTCGAAGATACTTTGGCCAAATGGTACGGTGGTATCCCTCCGTATGAACTCCGTCTCTTCCGGCAGGTGGCGTGGGGTCACCTGTGGTACACGGACTCTCGCCTTGAGACTCAAGTCCACGGTTACCTTGCTGGGGGCATTCTGCGGGCATTCTATGCAGGGCAGCCGCGCTCCTGTTTTCGTTGTGGCCATGAGGGGCACCTGGCAGCCGCTTGCACTGGGGTCGCGACTGCACCTGTTAATCTGTTCCGGGATGAGGATTTTCCACCGTTGGTGGCCCGAGACCTGTCGCCTCGTGATAGAGTGGGTGAGGTGGTTCCTATGCTGCGCCCACTGTTCCGGTATCTCCTTCTTCCACGGCGGCCGTTTTCCTGCCTCACCTGACTAGTTCTTCGTCTTCGGTGTCCTCTGGTTGGGGGCGGTCGCTTCCGCCAGATTTGGTGGACCCTGAGTATATGACGTACCCGCGGCGTCGTGAGGGCCATTCCCCTACCGACCAGGAGTATTTGATATAGGGTGACTTATAAGCGAAAGTATCCATCGTGGAAGTTCCTTGAGAAATATCCACCTCCATGATTACTGTGTGTTGTGGTGTTGCTTGCGCATCATGGGTGCGTGGTTGTGGGGTGGGGTGGCATGTGTGTGTCTGGGTGGGGCGGGTTTTGTTTACCGGTTTTTTGTTTGTGGGTTTGCTTGTGTGGGGTTTGCATGTGAGTCTGTGTGTCCGTCTCTTTTTGTAAATGTTCTGTGTGGTTGGGTGTGGTTTTATACTTCCGGCTCTATGTTTCTGATGAGTGGCTAGGTTGTACTGTTGTGCTGGTGTATGTGTGTGCTTGGTGTGGTCATAGTTTATATTATGTACTTGTGTTCCTACGGCCTTCTGGTCGTTGGCATGTGTCGTTTTGTACTTTTTGTTTGTTTTTATACTTACTGTTCCCTGTGTAGTTCTGTTATCTTTTATTATTATCTTGTGTTTCTTGTACTGGTTATGTGTCCTGTTCTGGTTTTTGTTCTGTATTTTGTGCCCGTGTAGGGTTTGTATCATGTATCATGTATATTTTACTTTTGGTTCTTCTTGTGTTTAGGTTCTTTTCATGTTGTATTACTGTATTCTGCGAGTAATACAAGTGAGTGAGGCCACTCCAGACCAGGCCGACACCAGAGCGCAACTCCATAGTCTCCTGAGACTGATGGATGCCTACTACTGTATTCTGCGTATCCTGTATGTACTCTTGTTTTCATTTGTCTGTGATTTTCTGTTTGTACATTGTGGTTCCTTTTATAAATAAAAAAAATCACCCAAAGAGAATTTAATCCAGTGCTAAACACGTTAAACTCAGTCACAAACCTCTCCTGCTAGCAAGCTGTATTCCCACACAGCTGCCAGTAAACCTCTACACTCCAGGTTCTCCTGCTCCGAAACATTGCCAGAAAACATGACATTCAAAGTGACAGTGCGATACCTCGGAGTCTACAAGCTCTCTGACCGCGAAATTGCAGCTGTCATTGACAGGCAACATCAGTGGGACCAGTTGACGTCCATAGGCATGGTAACGAGGCCACGGTAATCTTGGCAACACAAGCGGACCTACAGAAGATCCTGGATCCGGAATGCCGGGTCCCACTACTTGAGGCGAACCACTCACCGATTTCTCCCAAACAAATCACTTCCTGGAAAATGCAGTCCGTCCTCCAAACAAAGACCCAAAAGTGATTCCATGCACCCGCCAAACCCCAGCTGTTTATGAATGAGAAACGGTTTACACACAACTCACAACTGATGACGTTCGAACATTTCCTGAACAAGTGCTTCACTGACGAATTTTGTTCGAACCACTACGCTATAAATGCTTCACCCACGTACTACAAATAATCTTCAACATAACCTAAACACCTAACCTAACTTATGCCTATATATATGCGCAATATGCTAATATATTATAATATTAATTTATATTTCAGAAAATTCCCGTTGTTAATGAACAGCATGTAAAAAATTATGAATGAATCTGTAGGGTCGACTGCTGGACGTAATGGACTTGGGTAGAGGAAGGGTTGGGCAAACGATATTCGTGAACAAGCTGAACCACTGGTTAGCGGGTGTTGTACCCGCCACCCTAGTACGGCAAGTTTTTTTTTTTTTATTATTTATATTTACTTGCAGAGCATGCTAATCAGTTCAATAAAGGAAACACAACAGAAAAACTAAGACCAAAGTACATAACCACAGATCGGAAGGGCACACAAGACACAAACACGTATCACATTACAGAGAATATTACATTGACATAAACTTCCTGACTGACATAAACTTAGGGTCTCTGGTGCGGCTTGGGGGGCTTCACGGGAGTCGCTCCTAGCTCTCTACAAGGCCTTCATTCGTAGCAAGATCATGTATGCGAGTGAAGTCTATGGCTCAGCAGCAGCATCTGTCTTGGCAAGGCTGGATCCCATTCAAAATGGTGCCCTTCGCTCAGCGTTAGGAGCTATGCCCTCCTCGCCAGTTCTTTCTCTCCATGCCGAGTCGGGGCTATGGCCCCTGAGCTTTCAACGTCTTCTCGCCCACTGCCGCCAACTTCAACGGATAGTGCGTCTCCCTGCTACCCATCCACTTACTCGCCTCCAGCTCGAGGCTAACTGGTGGAATGTGCCGGCTGGACACTCCAGACGCCGTCAGTTGCCTTTCGTCGTCCGGGCCTTGGATGCATATTCACAGTTCTCCCTTCCCGTCCCTGTACTCACCCCTGGCCCGATCATCTCACCGGTGCCTCCGTGGGCAGAAGAGATCATTCGAGTTTCTGTTGACTTTTCCAAGCCTCCTCGTCGGAAGAGAGATTTAGAGGGTTTGGCCCCTTTAATTTTTGCAGACCTACGAGCCTCCTTATACTCTGGATACGTGGAGGTTTACACGGATGGGTCCCGCAAAGATCAGCCACCATCTACATCTGCGACAGCATACTTTGCTCCTTTTTTTTCTGTCAGACGTGGAAACTCTCCCCTGCTCATTCGTGCCTGGCCGGGGAATTGTTTGCAATCTTACTAGCCTTACGACTCCTTCGACAAGTTTCAGGGCCCTCTGCAGTGGTTTTCTATGTGGACTCAATCACAGCCCTACATCTGATATCATCTCGGCGTCCACGAGTCCATCGTCATACTGTGTCACAGATCCGTGGAGAACTGCTGTCATACTCTGTTACTCCAGGTTGGTCCATCTATCTCCAATGGGTTCCGTCACATGTCGGTATTAAAGGCAATGAGGTAGCCGACGCAGCAGCAGGGATGGCGCATGCTCTCCATGACTCTACAAATGTGCCTCTAGACCTTTCCGAAATTCTCCCGCAACTCCGGGCGGCTTGCCTCGCGAGTTGGGAGGCAATGATGGAGCCAGCACTCAGGTCCTCCTCTTTGGCGGGTCTACGGGAGGATTCCTCCCCGCGTCCATGGACTCGTCATCATTCTCGACTCCTCGACACTGCCATCACTCGTCTCCGGATTGGGCACACTTGCCTGGCCGCACATCTCCATCGTCTACGGCTGGTAGATTCCCCATATTGCCAGTGGTGTCCGACCCAGGAGGATACAGTGGAGCACCTTCTACTTCACTGCCCTCGATTTCATAGCGCTCGCGTCAGACTACAGAGTTCCGTTCGTAGGCTGAATATTCCCCGCCTCACAGTTCCCGTTCTCCTTGACGGGGCAGGTGCGAGAGACGAAGACGTCCGTCATGACATCCTTCGCCATACCTTCCGCTTCATCCGTCATGTCCACGGCCTGAGGACACTGTAAAATTAGTCGCCTGAGGAGATTGTAGGGTCTATGGCCTGAAGAGACTATAGGGACCCCATCCCTTCGCAATTTCCCGGTATCGGGCAGCTGGGGCGCATCCGATCCCACAATCGTCGTCGCCCCTAAATCATCACAACAACAACAACAACAACATTGACATAAACCCCAAAAATAAAGAAAGACACCACCACAGGCTTGATGGGCCCACAGCAAACACTGCAAGGGGAGGCAAAACAACACAAGCCACCCTTACATGTATTTGTCCGGAAACTTTGCTCTCGGAAACCGAATACAGTACGCCTCCCATCACAGCCACTGATCAAGATGTTCATCATGACGAAAGCGCTTATAAGGGGGCACCATATTATCCGGAACCTCGGACACAAATGCATGCATTCTGGGAACCCAAATAGTATCATGGCGGAACGGAAATGGCGCCATTCGCTCCCACAAGGCAGGCATCCGGTCAACAGTGAAAACAGTAGTCAGATCCACAACAGGCCCCAGACCAGCATCAGGCATGACACCTGCCGAAGAGGCAACCTCACCCCTGGAATGGGGCGGCAGCACAGGCCGGTAACACCAGTACTGACCTCATAAGGCAGACATCCTTCTTCAAGACCAGCACAAGGCCTCGGCTCGCACCAGCGTCCGCACCATCCATCACAGGAGGAAGGACCACCACCCCCCCCCCGCCCCCGCCCCCCTGCAGAGAACCCCCTGCAGGGAAAAAAACAGAGGTTAACTCGGAGACATGTCCAACGGCAGCAGCAGCAGGCACATGAACCTCCGCCACCAGCCATCGTAGTAGGCAGCATCGTCGCCCCAGGAACCACCCCACCGACATCCATAGACTCACAATCATCAAATACACAAACGTCGGCCCAATCAGAAGTAGAACGCAGCGAACGCTTGGGATCTGGCAGCACATCATCAGAGCCGGAGGCAGAACCTGAAGCATGGATAACACAGGGCGGGCGCACCAGCGCACGATGCAAGATGTCAGCAGCCTCAACTACACGGGGAGCTGGCCCCAACACTGCAGGAGGTCCCAAACTCACACCACCTTCCAGCACAGCCGGGACAAGCAGCGGGGACGGAGAGACAAGCAGCCACAGGAAAAGGCAGAGAGTCGGACGCTGAAGACATAGAAGCTGAAGATGGTGGAGATATAGAGGGAGCAGCCTGGAGATCCACAGCAGCACCAGGAACGCCATCTGGAACCGAGGACGGTACAACCTCTGCAGTACAAACCCCACCAATATCAGGTTCACCGTCCGACACAGGATGCGACACAGCAACCAAAAATCGTCCACAATCTCACCCACAATCTCAATCTCAGTCCTCCTCCACAGCTAGTGGTGGGAAATCTTCTTTACGAAAAGGTTCAACAGAGAGGCGACATCCGCTGAGCAGCCAGCAGCCAAGTGGCCCAACAAACCACAGTGAAAACAGGTGTGTGGCTGACTTGCGTAGTACACTAGGACATAATATCCCATGAGCCACACAGATGATGGGATAGTCCTACTGCAGCCGCATCCCCAGAGTCCGATTATTTGTCAGAACGCCTTTAGGTTTCCCAGAGGAAATCATATTCAACCTGACACTCATGACAGTTCCATACCGCTTGAAATACCTCCTTAACAGCTCCCCCGGGAACTCGAGGGGTGCACCATGTACACTGACGAAGATAAGGGTACCACTCCGCTCGGACATAAAGACCGTACCAGCAGCGTTCGGCAGCGGAAATACCCCGTCCCTCATAACGGCACAAAAACACCCTGTAATCCTCGTCGGCAGCAAACTTCACTATAGCTCGTTTGGAAGACACCAACTCCACTCCATAGATTGCAGCCACATCAACTTGTAGCATGTCACACAACACCAGCTCCACCGCCAGATAATCTAGTCCTGCCAGCGAACTCCAGGCCCACCGAATGAGCCCGCAAAAAAGGGGGAGGGAACCATCCATCACTCAGGCAACGTCAGCACACCACCTGCGATCTGCCAACTACCCTGTGCAAGCAACAACTGAACCGCTGGCGAGGAACAACCGCTCGTGACGCCACCCAGAACACAACTCCATAGTGCAGCAAGTGAATGAAGAAAACCCTACTATGAAAGCGACAACAGCTCTACTCATCAAGACTAATGATAGTCACTCTACCCAAGATGAAGATGAAATTTGAAACAGCAGATCAGGCCCAGGAAGCAGTGAAAAACAGTTTCAAGTGCTTTGGAATCACCCCCTCACCAAACCAGGGTCCAGATTCACGAAGTAGTTACGCAAGCACTTACGAACCTGTACATCTTTTCTCAATCTTTGGTGGCTTTGTTTACAATTATTAAACAGCTAATGAGCTCCGAAGCACCAAGAGGCTGTTTATAACAATAACAACAGTGTATTGGGAAGTTTTTATGCTTGTAAACTGTTTAATAACTTAATCAAATATCATCAATGATTGAGGAAGGATGTACACGTTCATAAGTACTTGCATAACTGCTTCGTAAATCTTGCCCCAGATCGCCATTGAGAAGGTCTACAGTGTGAGACAGTGCTACAAGTGCTTCAGCTATGAGAACTGCTCCAACAAGTACCCAGAACAAACGGCTAAGTGTAGCTCTTGCTCTGGTACTCACAACTACAGGGACTGTACAGTCACCACCAAGAAATGCGCGAACTGTGGAGAACAGCATGTCGCCACCTCCTACTTCTGCACAAAAAGAAAGGAGGAGCTGAAGAAGATTAAAGAGAAGACCACCACGCCGCCAAGCACCCAGAGGCAAGTCACTGCGCCCTTAAACCTTGGACATGACTACTTCCTGAGCCTAGGAGTTGCACCCTAGCTGCCGTGGGGTATAGACGTGTTGCCTCTGCCCTCCGGTGGTTGTTTCCGAGCGGCTTGGGGTGTGGGCATCCCCATCCTCCCTGCAGTTGCCACTTGGCTGGTGATGACAGTAGCACACTTGCGACGGGAGGCCTTCTTCCCCCTGTTGTGAGAGTGAACTTCGTGGGCCTGGAGTTTACAGGCCATGTTGGTTACCCTGTAGTTGAGCTTGTCACGTGTGACATGCTCCGTGTCCCGGTGGTTGACGTCTACGTGGATGACGTCTACGGAGTTGAGATGGTAACTGCTCACCGGGTTATTGTCGAATTAGTGGGGGAAGAGGTGTACCGTGAGTTCCTCAGCCATTACGAGGGGCGTTCCTTGTCGCTGCCGGATGGTGCCAGCTCTGTGACCATTACGGACCGTATTGGTGCCCTGACATATGTGAGTGTGCATGGGGTGCCCTTGGAGTTTCCCGAAGACCTATTCCGGCGTTACTTCCAGCAGTTTGGCGCTGTCGTCAGTGTGCGGGTGAACATGTTGTCCTAAAGGAAGTATAAGGGTATGCGTACGAACTTTCGTACCCTTGGGATGTGCCTGAGGTCTGACATTCCTTCTTCCATCCAGCTTCTGGGGTACTACGTCCGGGTATACTATGCCCGGCAACCCCGTACCTGTTTTCGGTGTGGCCTGTTGGGGCATCAAACTGCTGGGTGCTCTGGGGCTGCCGTCGCTCCTGTGAACCTGTTCCGGGAGGAGGATTTCCCACCGCTCCCTGTTGGGGTGGATTCCATGGGCGAGGATGTGGACGTCCCGTTAGCTGATGCGGCTCACCCTGTGTCGCCCGGCGGTCCTCCGGATATTGCGGCCCCTCCTCCAGGTGTTACGGTGCCGTTGGCTGTTCTTCCTGCTCCTGTCACTGTCCCAGCTGCTCCCGTGGGTCTTCCGGATGGTCTCTGCAAGTCGTCGACATCTTCATCTTCCTCGTCTCCTGCTGCTGTGACTGGTCCTGCGCCCTCACCAGGTGTCATGGCTGTGCTGGATGCTGGGGGGGCTGCGGAGCATCCTGATGTGTGCGGCCCAGTTCCCCCTGTGGTTGAGGCTGTTGCCGTTCTGTGACGGGCATCGGTTCACACGGCTTGTGAAGGCCGTGGTTCTGATCCGCCTCCGGCTCTGAGGATGTGCGGCTGGAGCCCAAGCGTTCCCAGCGTTCTTCTACTGCTTGGGCTGATGTGGGGGATTTTGACACCTGGTGGATCTTCGGGCGATGATGTGGTGGTTCCGGGTGCTTCGCGCTCTACTTCGATGGTGGTTGCTGACGTCCATGTGCCTGCTGATGACAATGTTTGTGCATATGAATTACCTCCTGTTCTTTCTTCTGCAGAAGGTTCTCCGCAGTGGGGGGTGGTCGCTCCTATGGGCGTGGGTGGTGAGGGTGCTGGTGCGGGCCGAGGCCTCATGCTCGAGGCCCCTGCAGGTGCAACGTACGGTGGTTGACGTGGGGCCCTGTGAGGCAGCCGAGGAGGCTCCCAGTGCGCTGCCCAGTGCCCGACCCCATGGGAAGAAGCTCCTCCCTCTCGTCTTGCCCTCCAGCGTGGCAAATGATGACAAGAACCCCTCGCTGTTTGACATTGCTGACCGCGTGCATCCTGTTCCATGGAGCCCTTCTTCCGTCTGGGTTCCGCATGCTCGGTGTATTGTTGTGGGTGTTCCAGAGTTGATGACTGATCCTCGTTCGGTTTCTAGTATACCGGTTCCAGATAACATCATGCTTGCTTTGGGAGGCGTATTGTGGCCTCACACACACACATATAGTGTGTGTGTGTGTGTGTGTGTTTACTAGTTGTGCTTTTTGCGGGGGTTGAGCTTTGCTCTTTCGGCCCGCCTCTCAACTGTCAATCAACTGTTTACTAACTACTTTTTTTTTTTTTTTTTTTTTTTTTCCACACCACACACACACACACACACACCCCAGGAAGCAGCCCGTGACAGCTGACTAACTCCCAGGTACCTATTTACTGCTAGGTAACAGGGGCACTTAGGGTGAAAGAAACTTTGCCCATTTGTTTCTGCCTCGTGCGGGAATCGAACCCGCGCCACAGAATTACGAGTCCTGCGCGCTATCCACCAGGCTACGAGGCCCCATCCACCAGGCTATGTGTGTGTGTGTGTGTGTGTGTGTGTGTGTGTGTGTGTGTGTGTGTGTGTGTGTGTGTGTGTGTGTGTGTGTGTGTGAGTGAGAGGGGTGAGGTGAAGTTGTGTGAGGGGTAAGACGAAGTAATCACGCATAAGGGAAGAAACAGGGGAATAATTGGGATGGAGACCAATCAAACACTGGGTAACGCAGTGAGCGGGAGAACTCGGTAGAGATGTCGTCATTATCCGGTGCTGTATGGTCAGGTCTAGGTCTGAGCGTAAAAAATGTATCCAAGTCGTTACTTTGTATATTTAGGGTGAATTTTTTTTCCTTTGAGTCTAGCATAATTCAGCATGTACAAGAAAAACAAGAAAAAAGACCCAGATCTCGTAATTTTGGACTTACGTGAACTTCACACCATAGGAATAAGGACTCATGGTGGTAAGAGGCTTTAACACCGATTTTTCCCTACAAGATGCATTTATAAATTTTATAAATACGTTCATGAATGCTGAAAACATACATAATCCTGCTTGCCATGATGAATTTATTAACATTGTTTAGCTTTCTTTCATGGTATGGGAGAGGAAGGTCTCACCCTCTCATTGATGGTGATCTAACAGGTCACATCTGTGTGTACTAGACCATCAGTGATGGTAACATTAACCTGTCGAGGCATCTTCCTCTCATGGCCATCTTCACTATACCTCACTCACAAGTTGCTGCTGCCAGTTGAGACCAACAACCTCCCCAGATCACGTCTAAACCGGACAACGCCACTGTTGCTGACCTCGATCAATTTAAATGCCTGCTTAACGGAAATCCGGATAATAGTCAAATTCAAACTGATGTGATTGCCTTCACTAGACCGCCTCAGTATAATTCACTTCAGAACTGTCTCAATCATTTTTTTCATCTGTTATATCATTGGCAGTTAGGACAAGGGAAGAGATTGTCTCTCCTAAAACAAAATGAGAAAGGGCTCGTTGGAATGGTCATAATAGGGAATCCCAAATTAGATCTGTCTTTTGTTATAACCTATGAACCGATGCGGGAGTCCTCAAGAGGGCTGGCTGCGTCAGGCCACACACAGCACCAGGCACCGTATCATCGAGCCATAAAGTGGATTAACAAAGAGAGAGATAAAGTTTAACCACGGTTGCTCGCAACCTTAAAAGACAAATGATTTATGAATTTTGTGGTGATATTAAAAAAAATAAAAGTTAATTCAAAATGGTGACAAACGTCATGGACGATGCTCAGTAATATACAGTATGTAATGTACTACTGCATATTCTACTGCTTCATTCTAGCAGTCCGTTTGGCGCAGTGGTAAAGCACTCGCCCAGCGCTTGGCAAGCGCTTTGGCCTGGGTTAATTTCCTGGCCAGGGGAGTGTTGATTGGGCGCCAATCCTTAATTTTAGCCTCTGTTTTATATAATTATTGCCTCTAATTATAGCCTCTTTATATAGCAGTGAATGGGTACCAAATTGTTAAACGGTTTGGCGGGTCGTTTACTGGGGAAAATTAGGATTAAGGACCTGCCCGAAACTTTATGCTTGCTAGTGGCTTTACGAGAATGTAAGAACCCTTGTATATATAAATAAATAAATAAATAAAAAATACATAACCCAGTGACTAGCTTTACTGCGTCCTTATCCACGTTGGTCAAGGGAATCTTCTTAATGCAATCACTTTAAGGAGATTCAATACAAATGCAATGAAATGCATTGATTCTCCTTAATGCAATGAAACATGCCCCCCCCCCCACCCCATGCAAGCAAGGGCAAGGGACTTCTACATATCTTTTGAGTTTTGAGTCTGCTATCCCACATCTTTATCTTCTACCAAAGATTCACAAACCACCAAACGAGATCACAGGAATGTGGCCGGGGAAAACAGTGCTGAGCGGATGCTGGTCATCTATCAGACCGGTAGGCTGGATAAGTACATCCCTCCTCAACCCCTTCTACGACTCCTACCGGAACGCCTTCAAGATACAACAGACTTCCTGAACAAGATAGCCAGCATCAGAGGTCCAGTTCCAAGAGAAGCCTGCCTCTTCTCAATGGATATGGTACCGCTCTACACGAGTATACCACAGAGAGAGGCAGCCAAAGTGGTAGGAACCTTTTTTGATGAAAACAAACAGAGAATTACACACCAACTATGAGACGATGGAGTAAGGAGTACGCATCACAGGCAGTTATTTGCGGAAGCCATAATCCATATAATAAGGGATACCCTCCTTCAATTCGATGGTAAAGCATATAGACAGACGAAGGGCACTGCCATAGGAGCGTCCAGTAGCGTAGCTTTTGCTGACATCTTTATGTATGTAGTATTTGAAAGGGACAGATCCCAGAGAGAGGACGGCCCAGCAGTGTACCACAGATATATAGACGATATCTGTGGAGTCATGGTAGGCGGACTTGCACGTCTAGAGGGATTCTTTGCTTGGGCGAACACAGTCCAAGAAAACATAAAATTTCATAACCCTAAAACACGACAACACCACAATAAATTTCCTGGATACCACGGGGAATGTGGACGAGACAACCTGACACCTGAACACGAAGGCGTATTACAAACCTATGAACCTTCACACATACTTGAAGTTCGACTCATGCCAACCGTTAACCCTAAAGAAATCATTACCCTCCTCCCTAGGATTACGCCTTAAGAGAATAAACAGCAAGGATGAAACCCTCTACCCCCAGCTAGACGACCTGTGGGAGATGTTTAGGCGCAGAGATTACCCTGATGAAACGCTGAACCACGCCTAGGAGAAACTACGGGGGGAAGACCAGAGAACAGCTTCTCAGGCCCCCGGCCCCACGGTTGGAGGATAGGAGATGGATCCTCCCTACCCTGTTCTTTCCTGGTTTTACGGGGAAACTAGAACAGAAACTCTGAGACGTATGGACCTGGATGAGGGAGACATACAGTGACCACCCGTTCTTGGAAGAATTTCCCGCAAAATCTACCAATGATTGAGTGGAAGCAAGGTAAGTCCATCAAGGACCATCTCGTTTCAGCAGGTCTAAGACCCGGCACCCACGACCCGACAAGGGAGGAGGACAACCATGCCAAAAAAAACCGTCGAAACCCACCAGCGCAGACTTAACCCGACACAGGAGCCTGCACAACACACAAAGATAACCGAAGTATGTGGAGTGGTTAGGAGGGACCTACATGCAAACAACCTGGGATCCTCATCACATTTGTAGTGACAAATAGGCAGGTCGGTGTTGAGGACACCTGGGCTGAAGGCTTAAGTTCAAGTAGTGGCAGTATTTAGAAGTCATTCAGCAAAACACTGCATAAAGCTTAACAGTAGTTTATTTACAGCTTAACCACTAATACAATGGGTGCTTGATTTACTCCAGATTAGTGTCAGTAAAGCTATTATCATATTTGCAAGACACAGGGCCATCTATCTAATAGATTCGGGTACTCCCGTGGACAAAACCTAACTAAGCATTGTTGACAAACACAAACTCGGTTTTTCTGATGATGCCGGTATGCCAAGGAACACAAGTGTTCCAATCAGGATTCTAGGGAAATAATCATGCACAAGAGATCAAACACTGCCACTGTTACTAGGATGGTTATCTTGTGGTTATCTTGAGATGATTTCAGGGCTTAGCATCCCGCAGCCCGATTCTCGACCAGGTTTCCTTTATGTTACACAATCCCAGGAAGCAGCCTGTAGCCGCTGTCTAACTCTCAGCTACCTATATCCTGCTAGGTGAGCAGAGGCATCAGAGTGAAAGAAACTCTGCCCATTTGTTTCCGCCTCCACCGGGGATCGAACCCAGAACCTCAGGACTACGAATCTGAAGCACTGTCCACTCCGCTGTCAACCCTCAAGGACAGGCAATAATCATACACAAATGATCAACACTGCCACTGTCACTAGGAGGTTATCTTGAGATGATTTCGTGGCTTTTAGTGTGCCCGCAGGCCCGGTCCTCGATCAGGCCTCCACCCCCAAGAAGCAGCACGTGACAGCTAACTAATACCCAGGTACCTATTTTACTGCTAGATAACAGGGGCATAGGGTGAAAGAAACTCTGCCCATTGTTTCAATCCGGCGCCCGGGATCGAACCCGGGACCACAGGATCACAAGTACAGCGTGCTGTCCACTCGGCCGACCTGCTCCCAACAGGACAGGCAATATACATGCACAATCTGGCACACAAGAACATGTGTGGTGTGTGTGAAGCTCACGTACACTGACGGTGGTAAATGTGGTGGCGCCACACAGATGAGCACACATACAGTTCACCGTCGTGGGTCAGTCTTGGTTTCCACCTGTACCCGATGCCGGCACTGAGACTGCGATAAATTCTGGCTGACCACTTAGATCAACATACAGAAGGACTTTTAATAATAAAATAAGATTTTGTACTTAAAGTAAGGCCGGCCCTCAGCTCATTCATACCATTACTCATTCAAGCAGCTTCATATGTGGTCTGACAGCTGGTGTTACACTTATTACCTGCACGACCTGGCGTGGTAGCATGGCAGGCTCTCCCAACACTACCATACATGCCATATGTGGGGAACTAGCAGGAGCATGCTGAATCTCTACTGAACGCAGGTGGCATCTTATGGAGACACACACATGCAGTTTGCACACTAGAGAATCCCACAGTGCACATGCGTTGTCAATAGGTGGGGGGCAGGCAATGATATCACGTCACTGGCGACTGCTATGCACGCACGGAAGATTCGAGGAGTGGTACACTGAGTGGCGGTGGCAGCTAAGTAAGTGTGCCTCTGACAGGTGTGTGAGGTAAAGTCGCACAAAGTACCTAGACGGCAGCACTTCCTTAGTTCGTCGGCGCTTATGCTTCCAGATGACCTCCATCTCTCTCTCTGTTACCAAAGGCTTACTGAGGTGGAGTCTTCAGCTCTACACTATTCAATGTACTTATGAACGCCATTGCAAATATTGATTTTCCGGAAGGAACACAACAAGTAGGATATGTAGATGACGTCCTAATACAAGCTCCCACCTTGGGAAAAATTGAACAGTCCATTGAACTCCTTGGAAGGAAATGTATTGAGCTCGGTTTCACTCTCCACAAACAAGACGAAGGCATACTCCCATCACAAGTAGAGAGCAAATGAAAAACTGCAAATTAATGGTGTAAAACTTGAATGGGTTCACCACTATCGGTACCTTGGCGTCACTGTCGGCTCTAATAAGGGGAAGAAAGAGGAGCTCAATCAACTCATAGGAACATGCAAAAGTCGACTCAGAGCACTGAAAGCCATGACCTGGAATGGACATGGAGCCTCTATAGTCGTGCTTAAAATGATGTACACAGCCTATGTCCGCTCCGTCATAGTCTATGCCGCACCAGTTCTGTGCACCTACTCCCAAAGCGATATGAAAAGTCTTGAAAGCATTCAAAATGAAGCCATGACAATCGTTCTTGGAGTTCCAAGAACTGCCAAAACGTCTAATCTACGAGAGGAGTTGTCCCTCCCCAGTGTTAAAAGCAGAATTAAGGAGCTGAATGCTAAGCTTGCAATTAGGATAGGCAGAGATCTCCATTACAATGATATTGCTAAGAAAAAACTGAGTTCTGTGCTTCTTTCAGGGGGAAACAGGAGAAGCAAAAAATGACATCACAGATCAGTCTGCTACCTCGAAGAGCTTCACCTGCTTGAGCAAGCCCGTGAGTTCCTCCCTGTAGAGAGGTTACCTCTCTGGGAGGATGACTCATGCAAGATTATCATCAATGAAATGGCAATGAAAAAATCCAACATGTTACCACAAGAAATGAGGCACAAGTATCTCGAGGTAATTTATAAAGGAGCCGGAGATGAACTAGATCAAATCAACACTGATGGGTCATCTAATCCTGTCAATGACAGAGCTGGTGCAGCATATACGTTAATCAAGGATAATACTTTCTAACGCAGAAATGAAGAAAAAGCGCGTATTGAGAACTATGTCTCTTCAGCGCAAGCAAAGCTAACTGCCATTGTTATAGCGCTAAGGTTTCTTGAAGGGAACACTAATGGTGCAATGATTTGCACCAATTCAAAAGCAGCACTGCAAAGCCTAAGTACAAATTGGGCAGAAAATCTTGCAATAGACGTTGAAATTATGAGAGCTGTGAGAGTACTTACCAATCAGGGAAGAGTCATCAAGTTTCTGTGGATCCCCTCCCATGTTGAAATATGTGGGAATGAACGAGCAGATGTGCTGGCTGCTGAAAGCGTTGAAGGAGACCATATTGAATACTTCATACCCAAGGCTCTACTACAAATTAGAGGTATTGTCAGGCAACATCACCGTGACAAGGTATCTGAGGAAAGGAGGATAGAAGCACAAACCAGTGAATCTGTCCAATGGTACAACATGGTAGCAGCTGGCAATCCCAATCATTATGGCCGAAGAGGAGGAGTACGAGGGAGAGAATCAGTAATAGCGAGAATCCGTCTTGGATATAAATATCCATGGAGATATGGAAACAACAGTTGATCAGCGAAGTTGCAGAATCTGTGCTGAGAGTGATGGACACCGCCTTGACCACTATCTATGTGAATGTGAGCACCTGAGAGACATCAGAATTATGTGTAGAATAATAAACCCCACATTGTTTGTGTTAGGAAAAACACTATTTGTCAAATATTGATACTGTTCTTAAAAGATTATCCCATTTTGCACTTGTAAGATAACGTAAGCTTTTAAGGGTTGATAGATGTTAATTTTCTTGTTTGAGGAGCAGTTCACTTGAGACATTTAAGCAAGTCCCAGCTGTGTCTGGGTACAAGTGACAGGATGAACAACCCAGCGGGTTTTCTTCCTATTGGGTAGTGTTGTACATGCTGCTATGGCGGTATTTCCACTCACAAGATGAGTGGCGCTGCCTAATAAACTCGCCCCTCAGGGCAAAATTAATTTTTTTTTTAAAGGCTTACTGATACCAGTCAATGTTCTAGTGAGTCATCAGATCTCCGTCACACACTTACCTGCTTCAAGTACAATATTTTCGCGATAGTGATTCAGTGGGAACGGTGGAATATTGAATTAGATGCAGAGGGTAAATCGACGGTAAAAAATTTAACAATGCATTCTTGCCTAATTACCGATAGATAGAACGAGAAACGTCAAGTAGATACGATGTTCCAAACAAGAATACTGGCACTGGCTCCCAGAGAAGCTTACAAGGGCCTCCCTGGGACACAGCCATCAGGTCCATGAACTGACAAATAGCATTAACGTACAGGAGCCGAATCCATTTTTTTTTCTTTTTATTTTTATTTTTACATGCAAGCATGCGTATAATGTACAATAAAAACAGAACAAATATAACATAGAACAAAAGTACAAAGCACACACACGTACAATGACAAAGGAACAAATCAAGAGAAGACCAGCCAGAAGGGCTGACCACAAAACAAAAATGCATATACAAACATAACACAAATATAAACACAGCGTAATACAAACATAAGGGAAACAGAGAGGCGAGAAACATACAAAACAAGTCTGCTAACACCTCACACACATAATGCACACATAACAAAGAGCACACCCCAACAGCCTGAAGGGCACACAAGATGACAAACAAGCGCACACTACATCCACAACCGAACACACAAACGCATAGGAACCGCACACCCCCCCACTAGCCATACAAGAAAACCCACAATACAAACCGGAGCACGCAGGAACCGGGAAACAATACCCACCCCACCCACTCACATACACACCCCACAACCAGGCAACACAAAATACATAGAAATCACTTGCGAGGAACCTCGTGAGAAATGTACTTCTCCGGGAAAAGATCATGAGGATATTTCGCCTTGTAAGCTTCCCAGACTAGATCTTCAAGGTCGGTAGGGTTTGCGATCCCCCGCTCTCGAGCGGGTATCATAAACTCGGGAACATCTATATCTGGCGGCATCGGCCAACGCCCAAGGTCACTGACGCAAGTCGCATAACGAGGCTGGGGAGCACCAACCACGCCCTTCGAGGAAGCAGATGACACCGGAGAAGCGGACGAGGGTCGCCGAGCCTGCCACGCCTTCTTCAGCGGAGCAGGTGCCGGACGCTGAGACGAGAGCATTTCCATGGATACCGCAGGAGACACGGAAAGGACTGCAGGAAACGGAAGAGGCGGCAAGACCGCTGCCGAGGAAACGGGTAACGAGGAAGGGGCCACAGAACATCCAGAGCGAGCATCCTTTCTCAACATCACTACCAGGCCACCCCGCTCACCACCAACTACAGCAGGGGGAACCACCGCCCACGAAGAACCGGAGCCATCCGACGCAGGCAACGCACCTGAAGCAGGACCCTCGGACACCGGACCAGAAGTTGAGGCCGAAACGCCGGCACCGGCATCCTCAGGCAAGTGTACCTCCGCCACTACCGTAGTGTGCACCACATCCGGAGCCACTCCACCGTCAACGGAAGGACGACACTCGTCGAATTCGCCAACATCAGCCCACGCAGAAGAACGCCGGGAACGCTTAGGCTCGGGCCGCACATCATCAGACCCGGAGGCAGACTCAGCGACCCGCGCAGCACCAACCGAGCGAACCGACGCACGCCGCAGCACGGCAGCCTCCTCAACCACACGGGGCATCAGGCCAGGCACAGGAGGGAATGCCGGAACCACCTCAGCTCCCAGCACATCCGGAACAGACAACGAGGGCGCAGGGACCGGGACAGACACAGCAGAGGAAAAACTGGAAGACGAGGGGTCCGAGCAAACGGCAGGCGGAAGAGGCTCAGGGACACCAGCTGGAGCACTAGGCGAGGACCCAACCTCCGGAGGAGATGCGGCAACAACAGTGGGCGCAACAGGCGGAGCAACAGCTGCTACAGAGGGCACCTCCTCAGCCGAAGAGACGTCCATACCCACCGAATCATCCCCCACAGGAAGGGGCGGAAAATCCTCCTCACTGAAGAGATTCACTGGTGCAACAGCAGGCGCAGAACAGTCAGCAGCCTGATGGCCCAAAAGACCACAACGATAACACGTCCGCGGCTGACGGGCGTAATACACCCGAACGTTGAACCCCATAAGGCGCACAGAGGACGGAATATCCGCCTGGAGTCTCATGCCCAGGGTGCGAATGTTAGACCTCACACCCTTAAGAGGACTAGAAGACACCACGTTCACTCTCACACTAACAACTGCGCCAAACCGGCCAAAATACCGCCGTAGCAGAGCCTCTGGAAATTCCAAGGGAGCCCCATGCACACTGATGTAAGTAAGTGCACCACTCCTATCCGAGAGGGTGACAGTGCCCGCACCATCCGGCAGGGGCAGTGTCCGCCCCTCGTATCGCCGGAGAAAATCGCGATACGCCACCTCCTCTGCAAACTTCACAATTGCCCTACGGGCCGTTACCAACTCGACCCCATAAATCGCAAACACAGGGACAGAGAGCATTTCACAAGCCAGGGCAATCTCCGGGTAACCAGCCCGCACCGAGAACTCTAGTCCCACAGACTGAGCCCGGACGACAGGGGGTAGAGGGACCCCCATCGTAACACCACGTCAGCACAGGCGAGCAGAGACACACCCGCCCCCAACCAGCCGAAACTGGCAAACAACACCAACTGCTGGAGCGCCGATTCAACACGTCCGCCCCATACCGAAGCTAGGGCCAGACTCTTTATGCCGAATCCATTCGTATATACCCATACATGATGGTTAGGAAGGTTTGAGTGTTACAAATCAAATTCCTGAGTCTGGGTCTACGCACACGACACGTGCTCTCAGCCCAAGTCCTGAGCAGCAAATTACTATTATTTTTTTTTAATATTCAGCTGACTGTGTGGTGGAAATTATCAACAATCAGCGGTGTTAACTGTAACTACACCCCCCCCTGCATCATTGACCGACACCCTCCCCCACCCCTACCCTCCCTGCTCCCTCCACTACCCCTACCCTCCCTGCTCCCTCCACTACCCCTACCCTCCCTGCTCCCTCCACCACTCCTACCCTCCCGGCACCCTCCACTGCTCCTACCCTCCCGGCACCCTCCACCACCCCTACCCTCCCTACACCCTCCACAAACCCCTACCCTCCTGCCTCCCTCCACCATCCCTACCTGCTTGATACCTGGTTGATGTGGTTCTGGGAGTTCTTCTACTCCCCAAGCCAGGCCCGAGGCCAGGCATGACTTGTGAGAGTTTGGTCCACCAGGCTGTTGCTTGGAGCGGCCCGCAGGCCCACATACCCACCACAGCCCGGCTGATCCGGAACATCTCTTAGAAAACAGTTCAGTTTTCTCTTGAAGATGTCCACGGTACGTCAATATTTCTTATAGTTGCTGGGAGGACGTTGAACAACCACGGACCTCTGATGTTTATACAGTTTTCTCTGAATGTGCCTATGGCACCTCTGCTCTTCACTGGTTCTATTCTGCATTTTCTTCCATATCGTTCACTCCAGTATGTTGTTATTTTACTGTGTAGATTTGGGACCTTGCCCTCCAGTATTTTCCATGTGTATATTATTTGGTATCTCTCTCGTCTCCTTTCTAGAGAGTACATTTGGAGAGCTTTGCGACGATC
This sequence comes from Procambarus clarkii, assembly GCF_040958095.1. NCBI lineage: Eukaryota > Metazoa > Arthropoda > Malacostraca > Decapoda > Cambaridae > Procambarus > Procambarus clarkii. The sequence continues at coordinate 15,949,981 of NC_091177.1, forward strand.
CCAATAATTTAGGTGTTTTATCTCGTCTATGCGTGCCGTATATGTTATCTGTATTCCCTCCATTTTAGCAATCTCTCCTGCTCTGAAGGGGGAAGTGAGTACTGAGCAGTACTCAAGACGGGATAACACAAGTGACTTGAAGAGTACAACCATTGTGATGGAATCCCTGGATTTGAAAGTTCTCGTAATCCATCCGATCATTTTTCTGGCTGACGCAATGTTTGCTTGGTTATGCTCCCTAAACGTTAGATCGTCGGACATCATTATTCCCAAATTCTTGACATGCTGTTTTTCTACTATGGGAAGATTCGATTGTGTTTTGTACCCTGTGTTATGTTTCAGATCCTCATTTTTGCAGTACCTGAGTACCTGAAATTTATCACTGTTAAACATCATGTTATTTTCTGCTGCCCAATCGAAAACTTTGTAGACATCAAATTTTTCATGTCTTCAGCAGAGATAATTTTCATGCTGATTTTTGTGTCATCTGCGAAGGATGACACGAAGCGGTGACGTGTATTTTTGTCTATATCTGATATGAGAATAAGGAACAGCAGTGATGCAAGAACTGTACCTTGTGGTACAGAGTTTTAACTGCGCTTGGACTCGATTCTATTTGATTGACTGTTACTCTTTGTGTTCTGTTCGACAGGAAATTGAGAATCCAGCGTCCTACTTTTCCAGTTATTCCCATTGACTTCATTTTGTGTGCTATCACCCCATGGTCACATTTGTTGAACGCCTTTGCGAAGTCTGTGTATACAACATCTGCATTTTGCTTTTCTTCTAGAGCTTCTGTGATTTTGTTATAATGGTTGAGTAACTGTGACAAACAGGATCTTCCCAATCTAAATCCATGTTGCCCTGGGCTGTGCAACTCATTGTTTTCCATAAAACTAGAAATTTGATCCTATCTATCAATACCCTATCTGCACCCTCCTCCACCCCTACCCCTCCCAGCACCCTCCACCACCCGTACCCTCCCTGCACCCTCCACCACCCCCACCCTCCACCACCCCTACCCTCCCTGCACCCTCCACCACCCCTACCCTCCCTGCACCCTCCACCACCCCTACCCTCCCTGCACCCTCCACCACCCGTACCCTCCCTGCACCCTTCACCACCCCTACCCTCCCTGCACCCTCCACCACCCCTACCCTCCCTGCACCCTCCATCACCCCTACCCTCCCTGCACCCTCCACCACCCCTACCCTCCCTGCACCCTCCACCACCCCCTACCTTCCCTTCACCCTCCACCACCCCTACCCTCCCTGCACCCTCCACCACCCCCTACCTTCCCAACACCCTCCACCACCCCTACCCTCCCTGCACCCTCCACCACCCCTACCCTCCCTGCACCCTCCATCACCCCTACCCTCCCTGCACCCTCCACCACCCCTACCCTCCCTGCACCCTCCATCACCCCTACCCTCCCTGCACCCTCCACCACCCCTACCCTCCCTGCACCCTCCATCACCCCTACCCTCCCTGCACCCTCCACCACCCCTACCCTCCCTGCACCCTCCGCCATCCCTACCCTCCCTGCACCCTCCATCACCCCTACCCTCCCTGCACCCTCCACCACCCCTACCCTCCCTGCACCCTCCACCACCCCTACCCTCCCTGCACCCTCCATCACCCCTACCCTCCCTGCACCCTCCACCACCCCTACCCTCCCTGCACCCTCCACCACCCCCTACCTTCCCTTCACCCTCCACCACCCCTACCCTCCCTGCACCCTCCACCACCCCCTACCTTCCCAACACCCTCCACCACCCCTACCCTCCCTACACCCACCATCACCCCTACCCTCCCTGCACCCTCCACCACCCCTACCCTCCCTGCACCCTCACCCCTACCCTCCCTGCACCCTCCATCACCCCTACCCTCCCTGCACCCTCCACCACCCCTACCCTCCCTGCACCCTCCACCACCCCTACCCTCCCTGCACCCTCCATCACCCCTACCCTCCCTGCACCCTCCACCACCCCTACACTCCCTGCACCCTCCATCACCCCTACCCTCCCTGCACCCTCCACCACCCCTACCCTCCCTGCACCCTCCACCACCCCTACCCTCCCTGCACCCTCCATCACCCCTACCCTCCCTGCACCCTCCACCACCCCTACCCTCCCTGCACCCTCCACCACCCCTACCCTCCCTGCACCCTCCATCACCCCTACCCTCCCTGCACCCTCCACCACCCCTACCCTCCCTGCACCCTCCATCACCCCTACCCTCCCTGCACCCTCCATCACCCCTACCCACCCTGCACCCTCCATCACCCCTACCCTCCCTGCACCCTCCACCACCCCTACCCTCCCTGCACCCTCCATCACCCCTACCCTCCCTGCACCCTCCATCACCCCTACCCTCCCTGCACCCTCCACCACCCCCTACCTTCCCAACACCCTCCACCACCCCTACCCTCCCTGCCCCCTACCCTCCCTGCACCCTTCACCACCCCTACCCTCCCTGCACCCTCCATCACCCCTACCCTCCCTGCACCCTCCATCACCCCTACCCTCCCTGCACCCTCCACCACCCCTACCCTCCCTGCACCCTCCACCACCCCTACCCTCCCAACACCCTCCATCACCCCTACCCTCCCTGCACCCTCCACCACCCCTACCCTCCCTGCACCCTCCACCACCCCTACCCTCCCTGCACCCTCCACCACCCCTACCCTCCCAACACCCTCCATCACCCCTACCCTCGCCTCACCCCACATACACCTCTGGTGAGCATCTTGGTCACGTCATCGAGTCAGTGCCTGGCCGCCTCACTCCCTCACAGTTACTGCACCTGCCTGGGCCCCACCTCCCTCCCACGCCCCTCCTCTCGTGCCTTGTACTCTACATAATACATGGCCTCAGGCACACTCACCCGTTCGCTCCTCGCCAAACATGTTCCCTTTCGCTTTTACTGAATATTCTTACTCCATCGCTGGGGAAGAATTATCTGCATACACACACACGCGCCTCTGTTGGATGTACGCTTTGGAAATAAGTATTAATTTATAGCTGTCGTCCTCTGAACCCTCAATGGTAGTCTACTGTATTTATATATATCATTATTTTTTTCTTCATTATTTTTTGTTTTGCGGTTGATATTGTATTTGGTATTGGTATTTTTTGTTTTGTTTTTGTTGTTGATGGTCGTGGTATTTGTCGTTGTTGTTGGTTAATGTTATCCTTGGAGTATAAGAATTGTTTGGATTTCTATTTACCACTGAATTGAGATTGATTGATGATGTCTAGATTGAGTTAAGGAGAAGTTTCGCTCGTTTCCGACCGACTTCTTACTTGTGCCTCTTGTCACTGGTCGCTATCCCTTGGAGTCCGTGACGCACCATGTCCACATCACCGGCCTGGCCACATTACCGGCCTGGCCACATTACCGGCCTGGCCACATCACCGACCTGGCCACATCACCGACCTGGCCACATCACCGACCTGGCCACATCACCAGCCTGGCCACTTTACCGGCCTGGCCACATTACCGGCCTGGCCACATCACCGGCCTGGCCACATCACCGGCCTGGCCACATTACCGGCCTGGCCACATTACCGGCCTGGCCACATTACCGGCCTGGCCACATTACCGGCCTGGCCACATTACCGGCCTGGCCACATTACCGGCCTGGCCACATTACCGGCCTGGCCACATCACCGGCCTGGCCACTTTACCGGCCTGGCCACATTACCGGCCTGGCCACATCACCGGCCTGGCCACATTACCGGCCTGGCCACATCACCGGCCTGGCCACATTACCGGCCTGGCCACATTACCGGCCTGGCCACATCACCGGCCTGGCCACATCACCGGCCTGGCCACATTACCGGCCTGGCCACATCACCATCCTAGCAATATCGCCGGCTTGGTCACATCACGTCCCGGGTCACATCACCTGACCACCACACCACCCTGACCATATCACCACTCTGACCACAATAACAACACGGCCTCAACGCGGCTCTGACCATATCAAACACCGAACCTAGCATCACCCCCTGACCCCCATGTTCACACCTGACCCCAGCCCCACTTCTGACCCCAGCCCTACTTCTGGCCACAGTTTCACCCCTGCCTCCAGCTGCACCTCTGACCTCAGTGTCACCCCTCACCTCAGTCCCACCCCTGACCCCCAGCTACACCCCAGACCCCAGGCTCACCCTTGACCCCCAATGTCACTCCTGACCCCATTCCCACCTCTGACCCCAGCCCCACCCCTGATCACAAGTTTGGGAGTATCTTCTATCAGGCAAAAATCTTAATGTTCTCGACACGATCCCATAGGACCATGCTCAGTGCCTGTATCACGCCAGAACTCTATTCAACACGCTACGAGCATACATAACCACACTAGGAGCATACATAACCACGCTAGGAGCATACATAACCACACTAGGAGCATACATAACCACGCTAGGAGCATACATAACCACGCTAGGAGCATACATAACCACGCTAGGAGCATACATAACCACACTAGGAGCATACATAACCACACTAGGAGCATACATAACCACGCTAGGAGCATACATAACCACACTAGGAGCATACATAACCACGCTAGGAGCATACATAACCACACTAGGAGCATACATAACCACGCTAGGAGCATACATAACCACGCTAGGAGCAAACATAACCACACTAGGAGCATACATAACCACGCTAGGAGCATACATAACCACGCTAGGAGCATACATAACCACACTAGGAGCATACATAACCACGCTAGGAGCATACATAACCACGCTAGGAGCATACATAACCACGCTAGGAGCATACATAACCACACTAGGAGCATACATAACTACGCTAGGAGCATACATAACCACGCTAGGAGCATAGATAACCACGCTAGGAGCATACATAACCACGCTAGGAGCATACATAACCACGCTAGGAGCATAAATAACCACGCTAGGAGATTATATATATGGGTTATTTAACTGTTGGACATAATAGACGAAGTTGCCTAACAAGCCGAGGTTTCATGAAAATACATATATTTATCTTTTTTTCTTATAGAATGATAAAGCTTTCCAATATATTATATATGATTTAATTTGTTTAATTGAAGTTAAGCTAACACAGAACTTTGATCAAACGTAATCTAATTATCCTATCCTAACCTAACCGATCGTAACCTATCCTAACCTAACCGATCGTAACCTATCCTAACCTAACCGATCGTAACCTATCCTAACCTAACCGATCGTAACCTATCCTAACCTAACCGATCGTAACCTATTATAACCTAACCGATCGTAACCTATCCTAACCTAACCGATCGTAACCTATCCTAACCTAACCGATCGTAACCTATCCTAACCTAACCGATCGTAACCTATTATAACCTAACCGATCGTAACCTATCCTAACCTAACCGATCGTAACCTATCCTAACCTAACCGATCGTAACCTATCCTAACCTAACTACCGAAATCAGCAATTCAAGTTCTTAATATAAAAACACTCAGTTCAAATAAACCAAGTTGAAAAGAAATATTTGAAAATAACGATAATCACTCTGCCTGTTAGGCAAACCGGGCCTTGCATACTAGGCCAAGTAGTGCGTTCTGGCTATTAGGCACAACATAACCACGGCAAGAAACTACATATAACCATATCTTGAGGTTATCTTGAGATGATTTCGGGGCTTTAGTGTCCCCGCGGCCCGGTCCTCGACCAGGCCTCCACCCCCCCAGGAAGCAGCCCGTGACAGCTGACTAATACCCAGGTAACTATTTTACTGCTAGGTAACAGGGGCATAGGGTGAAAGAAACCTCGACCACAGCACCATGGCAAGAGACCATACACAACTTCGCTAAAACACGATGTGACTGAGTTAAAGGAACTGGCAACACCGCATCAAGCACTCACAAACGAATAATTTGTCCCTATAATTGGATAAGAATATCAACAGTCTCGCCCTGAGGCTTAATAACCCGGTTAGGATCCTACAACCCTTATAGCGTTTAATAAAACCCTTGTGTTATGATCCACAGCAAGACACGTGGAGTCGAACTTTCCCTCATAAACCAATGAGCCACTTGGCCTCAATATATTCATTGGTAATATGTCTAGGGTAGAGTGAAAGTCTAAGTAAAGTCCACCAGTTTACCGGGGCGAACGTATCTACATGATAAGCTTCTTATATACACAAATTTCTCTATACATTCTCACAACCAAAAACAATTAAGTATATTCACACATAGCACAAGCCACAACAGCTCGATGTCACTGAGCACAAATCACCTAATAATATTGGTGCACTAGTCCACTCAAGACTGACTGAAAGGTTACATGTTACACAACGAAAGTGGGGGGGGGGGGTATAATGTCTCAGCATGAACATCAGTAACAATGGTCAGTGAACAATCACTTTGCTTAAAGAAAAACTAAGTCCCAACTAGACTGGCAAATGGTAAAGTCTCAAATCTCTTATCAAATAATCAGAGTCCAAATGACTGGAAATATAACAGTCAAGAAACTATCTATGGGAGTTAAAGTCCACAATTACTTAACAGATGGCAAAGTCAATTACTCGTCTTCAAACGTAAGAGTTACATTGACTGATATATCCGGCAAGGTCAGGAACCTCGTCTCATAAGTTGAAGTCCACAAACCAGGAAATCTGACTAAGTCCAGAGTCTCCTCTCCAGAGGTCTTGTCCACAGAGGCACCAAAATATGACACAGTGCCCAAACGGCTCACCTAATAATATAAGTCACCTTACCACAATAGTTAAAATTTACGTATCTGGTGAAAACATTTATTAACGCTGATCCACACACATAATCCCCCATCTTACATACTGGTAAGAAGTCAATATATATATATATATATATATATATATATATATATATATATATATATATATATATATATATATGTCGTACCTAGTAGCCAGAACGCACTTCTCGGCTTACTATGCAAGGCCCGATTTGCCTAATAAGCCAAGTTTTCCTGAATTAATATATTTTCCCTAATTTTTTTCTTATGAAATGATAAAGCTACCCATTTCATTATGTATGAGGTAAATTTTTTTTATTGGAGTTAAAATTAACGTAGATATATGACCGAACCTAACCAACCCTACCTAACCTAACCTAACCTATCTCTATCGGTTAGGTTAGGTTAGGTAGCAGAATAAGTTAGGTTAGGTTAGGTTAGGTAGGTTAGGTAGTCGAAAAAACATTAATTCATGAAAACTTGGCTTATTAGGCAAATTGGGCCATGCATAGTTGGCTGAGAAGTGCGTTCTGGCTATTAGGTACGACATATATATATATATATATATATATATATATATATATATATATATATATATATATATATATATATGTCGTACCTAGTAGCCAGAACGCAATTATCAGCCTACTATGCAAGGCCAAATTTGCCTAATAAGCCAAGTTTTCATGAATTAATTGTTTTTCGACAACCTAACCTACCTAACCTAACCTAACCTAACTTTTTCGGCTACCTAACCTAACCTAACCTATAAAGATAGGTTAGGTTAGGTTAGGTAGGGTTCGTTAGGTTCGGTCATATATCTACGTTAATTTTAACCCAAATAAAAAAAAATTGACCTCATACATAATGAAATGGGTAGCTTTATCTTTTCATAAGAAAAAAATTAGAGAAAATATATTAATTCAGGAAAACTTGGCTTATTAGGCAAATTTCGCCTTGTATAGTAGGCTGAGAAGTGCGTTCTGGCTACTAGGTACGACATATATATATATAATATATATATATATATATATATATATATATATATATATATATATATATATATATATATATATATATATAATGTCGTACCTAGTAGCCAGAACGCACTTCTCGGCCTATTATGCAAGGCCCGATTTGCTTAATAAGCCAAGTTTTCCTGAATTAATATATTTTCTCTATTTTTTTTCTTATGGAATGATAAAGCTACCTATTTCACTATGTATGAGGTCAATTTTTTTTTATTGGAGTTAAAATTAACGTAGATATATGACCGAACCTAACCAACCCTACCTAACCTAACCTAACCTATCCTTATAGGTTAGGTTAGGTTAGGTAGCCGAAAAAGTTAGGTTACGTTATGTTAGGTAGGTTAGGTAGTCGAAAAACAATTGTTTCATGAAAACTTGGCTTATTAGGCAAATCGGGCCTTGCATAGTAGGCTGAGAAGTGCGTTATGGCTACTAGGTACGACATATATATATATATCCAGAGAGCACCCACAATACGTGTGACCCCCAACAACCCCAGACTGACCCGTAAGGCAGCTGCTGGCTCACACCACCGTCAACTCACATCACCAACACTACACATAATATATAACTCAACACAGAAACAAACAGAAAAATACTCATTCCTGTGTTCATATTTACACCCTGGGAACATACGCAGGTGTTCAACTACACAAAATTAACATTAAACAAATATGTATATACAACACACGAGAAGCTTACCAACTGCACTGGTTTGGCTGTACACACAGACAGACAGACAGTCACACACACACAAACACTCGCACGCACGCACGCACTCACGCACACACACACACACAGGCAAGGGTAGGAGGGAAGGTAGGGATGGTACCAGCAGCCGGTCGAACTAGCAGTTACACACTCACACACAACCCATTAAGGAACATAATAATAATAATAATACAGCAAAATACCATACAATAAACTAGAATACATGCGTATATAATGATTACATTGTAATAGAAGTACCTTGACTCTTAGAGGTATGACCTCAGCGTATCCAGACTCAACTGGTTAAGCTTGGTCATTACAGCCCAAGAGTGCTCACAACACCGTACAACCATGCCAGGTGACTCTAGAAGAGCCAATATTTCAACAAGCAAAGCTTATGTAGCTGCCAAGAACCTACAGAACCAGGCCCTAACTCTATACTAAAGCACCTGGAACCTGTTCAATTAAGCTTGGAGGATTTTCAAGCCTATCAGGACTATCCGTCTTCCTAAAAAAGCGTCGCATTTTGACGTATTCTCTAAGGCCAAAAATCGTCGTACTAGAAAATGGTAGCGGCTCGCGAAATTCACATACTGTCCCGTTTTCAGTTTTGGGTTCTCTGGTAGGTTAGAATAAGGGCACTTTAGTACGACAGCTTCTTGAACTTGGGAAAACGTAGGAGGACGGGCTGACCAGGAACCGTATCATGGTCCTACAATCATGTCTGAAAATCCTACGTTCGGGACAGTGCGTTACAGAGACCATCTTGGGGGCAGGAAGACTGCAGGAGGCATAATGTTGAACTAATAATGTCATCTGATTTGTAAAAGCCTTACTAAATGTGGGCGTATTTTCAGGGTAAATGGCCTACCATATCACATCCTGTGGAAGGTCTCATCCCTCTCTTCCACTATCCTCCTCTCTCTCTCTCTCTCTCTCCCTCTTTGATTCTCTCTCCGTAGTGTCTCTCTCCTTCCTTGTCAGCTTATTCTCCCGCTCTCTCTCACGCATTATACAGGAGTAAAAGCAGTCTGCAGATCCCCACTTAAGAGAGAACCATTTATCTTGCCTCCACCTTGCTTCCGGTCGCCTGAAGGCCAGTTTAGGAATAGTTACACCGGCCATTGTCGTCTGTCATCCCCTCCAGTAACGCATCGGGATTCTTAAGATCACGTTCGCTACAAGGGCTCCTTCAGTCCCCTCTCCCTCCGATCCCCACCCCTGCCGCCGTAGAGAAAGGTGATTGGATGACCGCACGTTCTCTCCATCCCTACCTAACCCATCGCCACTGTAGATTGAATGGTTCGGATTGTAGAAACTCGGCCCTTCTCCCCCTCTCTCCCCTGCTGCACCCAAAGCTATCGCCAGGACTGTCACCAGGCCAGAACATCCCCGCCTCCTCCTCCTATCCCTATCGCCTTAGCTAGGGCGGACCAGGCCACACAGAAGAGGCATCACCAATGGGGAAAAATGTAAATGTTCCGCCTTGGCTCATTTAGCTGAGAGACGAATGCATTGTGGTCGTGTTCAGGTGCAGTTGTTCTCCTCCCTCTTTCTCTGTGCGCATGTTGGAATAGAAGTGTGTTCCCGGGTGTAATATCACACCATTATGTAAGTGCAAGAGGAAGAATAGCTCACCGATATTGTTCTATCATGATCAGAAAGATCAGTTCCGTCAACGATAAACCTGTCCAAGAATCAATAGTTGCTTGTCGCGGCTGCACTTCGCGCTCCGCGATAATGCAGTCCTCGCGGACCATCCTCCTAAAACGACAGTGCTTATAGTAACGATGTGCTCGAGCCTACAGATATTGACGGGAAGGTCCAATAGCAAGTAGACTTCTGTAATACTAAATTTGGACAAACAATAAACGGTTATATCTATATATTGCACATAGCACCTAACCAAAGCTAAACATCAGAGGCCTAATACATGCTATCAGAGGCCTAATACATGTTATCAAAGACCCAATACACGCTATCAGAGGCCTAATACACGCTATCAGAGGCCTAATACACGCTATCAGAGGCCTAATACACGCTATCAGAGACCTAATATAGCACTATATATGCTGTACTAGGCCTAGAAATATTTAAGTTTGATTTTTAGCTTCCTTTTCCAGACTTTATAAAATTATGTGTGCAAAATTATACTTTCAGTGTGTCATTAAGCGTCAATATATGTACGATCGTGCACATTGTTGCACGAAATGCGGTGTAGAGATGAGGATGGTTAGTGTCCTGGCCGCGGCTGGCCACACTCATCCCTCCCAAGCCTGGCCACACTCGTCCCTCCCAAGGCTGGCCACACTCGTCCCTCCCAAGCCTGGCCACACTCATCCCTCCCAAGCCTGGCCACACTCATCCCTCCCAAGCCTGGCCACACTCATCCCTCCCAAGCCTGGCCACACTCGTCCCTCCCAAGCCAGGCCACACTCATCCCTCCCAAGCCTGTCCACAACCATCCTTCCCAAGCCTGGCCACACTCATCCCTCCCAAGCCTGTCCACACTCGTCCCTCCCAAGCCTGGCCACACTCATCCCTCCCAAGCCTGTCCACACTCGTCCCTCCCAAGCCTGGCCACACTCGTCCCTCCCAAGCCTGGCCACACTCGTCCCTCCCAAGCCTGGCCACACTCATCCCTCCCAAGCCTGGCCAAACTCGTCCCTCCCAAGCCTGGCCACACTCATCCCTCCCATGCCTGGCCACACTCGTCCCTCCCAAGCCTGGCCAAACTCGTCCCTCCCAAGCCAGGCCACACTCATCCCTCCCAAGCCTGGCCACACTCGTCCCTCTCAAGCCTGGCCACACTCATCCCTCCCAAGCCTGGCCACACTCGTCCCTCCCAAGCCTGGCCACACTCGTCCCTCCCAAGCCTGGCCACACTCATCCCTCCCAAGCCTGGCCACACTCGTCTCTCCCAAGCCTGGCCACACTCATCTCTCCCAAGCCTGGCCACACTCGTCCCTCTCAAGCCTGGCCCCACTCCTCCCTCCCAAGGTTGGTAAGACTCCACATCCACACACACACACAAAAAACAAATCTGAACAAAGAAATATACAAAAAAAAACAGGACAAAAGTCAGCACGAGCTGGTTGGTACCGGGCCTCGAACGAGCGCCTGAGCATATGTTAACAACCCACACGTCCTCTTCGAGAGGCGCCAGACGGAATTGAAAGTCTGTCGTAAGTCCGGCGCAGCAAGGGCGTAAATGGCACTCAATCCCAGCTTCCGATCGTTTAGCTTCCGATAAGAAGGATTTAACAAAAGATTCACGAAGGGCGATACAGAATTGGTTCCCCCCACCGAACACTTTGTCCAGCGCCGTCACCAGAGTTTGCTACTGATTGTTTCTCAAGAGGAACGGAGGAGGGGGGGGGGTGCTCCTCGGACCTCCTCACACTGAATCTTGTTCCATTTTTATGTTAAATTTTTAATAAAATTAGTTTATCTCTCTCTTTCTCTTTCCTCTTTAAACGTCCTCAAAATTGCAGGGAAAATAGTTTTTTCGAGTATATATATATATATATATATATATATATATATATATATATATATATATATATATATATATATATATATATATGTCGTACCTAGTAGCCAGAACGCACTTCTCAGCCTACTATGCAAGGCCCGATTTGCCTAATAAGCCAAGTTTTCATGAATTAATTGTTTTTCGACTACCTAACCTACCTAACCTAACCTAACCTAACTTTTTCGGCTACCTACCCAAACCTAACCTATAAAGATAGGTTAGGTTAGGTTAGGTAGGGTTGGTTAGGTTCGAACGTATATCTACATTAATTTTAACTCCAATAAAAAAAAATTGACTTCATACATAATGAAATGGGTAGCTTTATTATTTCATAAGAAAAAAATTAGAGAAAATATATTAATTCAGGGAAACTTGGCTTATTAGGCAAATCGGGCCTTGCATAGTAGGCCAAAAAGTGAGTTCTGGCTACTAGGTACGACATATATATATATATATATATATATATATATATATATATATATATATATATATATATATATATATATATATATATATGTATGCAGGGGCAGCCCCACATGCAGGGAATTTCCTGTTAGCAACCCCAATGTCGGCAACTGGCACGCGTCTCACACCACACGCCCTCCGAATTGCTGTAGCCCTCCGCCTTGCTGCCCTAATCCACACCAGATATAGGTGTATTTGCGGCGAGGTGGTGGCTGACAGGTACGGCCACCATGGCCTACTCTGCCAAAGCACAGGGGGATGGCACTCGAGGCACAGTGAAGTTAACGACATCATCAAGAGGAGCCTCACCACAGCTGGATGCCCAGCTGAAAGAGAGCCCGGTTACCTAACGCCCCGTAACTCTGATGCTCTTATTGGTCGCCCAAATGGTATCACAGTGAACCCCTGGAAGAATGGCAAGCAGTTGGCATGGGACTACACGTGCGTATCAACCCTGGCTAACACCTACATTAACCTCAGTGTTGCACAACCAGGTGGCGCTGCCACCCACACGGAAGCAGCCAAATCCCGTAAGTATAGAGAACTGGATCACCACTACAATTTTGTCCCCATTGCTTCTGAGACACTCGGCGCCTGGGGTAAAAGTGCTACCAGTTTTTTGAAGGAACTGGGTTCTAGGCTCATTGAAATAACAAGGGACCCTAGAGCTGCCAGCTTTCTTTTCCAGCGCCTCAGCGTGGCGATGCAGAGGGGAAATGTGCACTGCATCCAGGGTTCCTGCCCGCCATCTGAGGAGCTGGAGGAACTCGACAACCTATGATAACCATCTTTGTAACCTATATGTAACTCCTTTTTTGTAACAAGGCTCAAATAAAGCAAATATATATGTGTACATACAAAAGAATGGGGGTGGTAGGAGAAGATAATATTAGTGTTCAGTGAGAGGCCACAAGGTCTCCTCTGAATACTTTTCATTTTCTTCTCCGAGGCTATGGGTCCCCACATTGGCACCAGAGGTGGTACCCTCACAAATTTATATATATATACATATATATATATATATATATATATATATATATATATATATATATATATATATATATATATATATATATATATATATGTCGTACCTATTAGCCAGAATGCACTTCTCGGCCTACTATGCAAGGCCCGATTTGCCTAATAAGCCATGTTTTCATGAATTAATTGCTTTTTGACTACCTAACATACCTAACCTAACCTAACCTAACTTTTTCGGCTACCTAACCTAACCTATAAAGGTAGGTTAGGTTAGGTTAGGTAGGGTTAGTTAGGTTCGGTCATATATCTACGTTAATTTTAACTCCAATAAAAATAAATTGACCTCATACATTATGAAATGGGTAGCTTTATCATTTCATCAGAATAAAATTTGAGAAAATATATTAATTCAGTAAAACTTTGCTTATTAGGCAAATCGGGTCTTGCATAGTAGGCTGAGAAGTGCCTTCTGGCTACTAGGTACGACATTATATATATATATATATATATATATATATACATATATATATATATATATATATATATATATATATATATATATATTTATATATATATATATATATATATATATATATATATATATTATATATATATATATATATATATATATATATATATATTATATATATATATATATATATATAATATTATAAATATACATATACATATATATATATATATATATATATATATATATATATATATATATATATATATTATATATATATATATATATATATAATATTATATATACATATATATATATATATATATATATATTATATATATATATATATATATATAATATTATATATACATATATATATATATATATATATATTATATATATATATATATATATATATATATAATATTATATATACATATATATATATATATATATATATATATATATATATATATATATATATATATATATATATATATATATATATATATATGTCGTACCTAGTAGCCAGAACGCAATTCTCAGCCTACTATGCAAGGCCCAATTTGCCTAATAAGCCAAGTTTTCATGAATTAATGTTTTTTCGACGACCTAACCTACCTAACCTTACCTAACCTACCTTTTTCGGTTACCTAACCCAACCTAACCTATAAAGATAGGTTAGGTTAGGTTAGGTAGGGTAGGTTAGGTTCGATCATATATCTACGTTAATTTTAACAACAATAAAATAAAATTGACCTCATACATAATGAAATGGGTAGCTTTATCATTTCATAAGAAAAAAATTAGAGAAAGTATATTAATTCAGGAAAACTTGGCTTATTAGGCAAATCGGGCCTTGCATAGTAGGCTGAGAAGTGCGTTCTGGCTACTAGGTACGACATATATATATATATGTCGTACCTAGTAGCCAGAACTCACTTTTCAGCCTACTATTCAAGGCCCGATTTGCCTAATAAGCCAAGTTTTCCTGAATTAATATATTTACTATAATTTTTTTCTTATGAAATGATAACGCAACCCTTTTCTCTATGTATGAGGTCAATTTTTTTTTATTGGAGTTAAAATTATCGTAGATATATGACCGAACCTACCCAACCCTACCTAACCTAACCTAACCTATATTTATAGGTAAGGTTAGGTAGCCAAAAAAAGCTAGGTTAGGTTAGGTTAGGTAGGTTAGGTAGACGAAAAAATATTAATTCATGAAAACTTGGCTTATTAGGCAAATCGGGCCTTGAATAGTAGGCTGAGAAGTGCGTTCTGGCTATTAGGTACGACATATATATATATATATATATATATATATATATATATATATATATATATATATATATATATATATAAGCACATTGTTTTATTAAAGCTCTGATTGATTACATTGACAGTTTGATTAGTAATTTAAAACAAGATTAATAGACACCAGACAGGATTAATAGACACCAATAGACATATATATATATATATATATATATATATATATATATATATATATATATATATATATATATAAAAGTTTGTGAGGGTACCACCTCTGGTGCCAATGTGGGGACCCATAGCCTCGGAGAAGAAAATAAAAAGTATTCAGAGGAGACCTTGTGGTTTCTCACTGAACACTAATATTATCTTCTCCTACACCCCCATTCTTTTGTATGTACACATATATATTTACTTTATTTGAACTTTGTTACAAAAAAGGAGTTACATATGGGTTACAAAGATGGTTGTCATAGGTTGTCGAGTTCCTCCAGCTCCTCAGATGGCGGGCAGGAACCCTGGATGCAGTGCGCATTTCCCCTCTGTATCGCCACACTGAGGCGCTGGAAAAGAAAGCTTGCAGCTCTCGGGTCCCTTGTTGTTTCAATGAGCCTAGAACCCAGTTCCTTCAAAAAACTGGTAGCACTTTTACCCCAGGCGCCGAGCGTCTCAGAAGCAATGGGGACAAAAAAAAAAAAAAAAAATATATATATATATATATATATATATATATATATATATATATATATATATATATATATATATATATATATATATATATATATATATATGTTGAATATGATCGAAAGTGTAGGATTAATGATTGTAACACGAATCTTCTCAAAATTTCTTAAGTTTTTCTTCACTGTCGAGGGTAGTTGAAAAATAAACTCTGCAAAGTTCATTACCACACTTTATTTATGGTCTGAGGTCTAGAAGCGTTTCGCAAGAAGCTTCTTACATTCTCAAAGACAATTTTACATACTCTGTTTAATGCTTACATTCGTTTTTGGGGTGAGGTGATAGGACGTGAATCAATGGGGACATTTCAAAGACAATTTTACATACTCTGTTAATTTTTGGGGATGAAATAAAAGAACATGAATTAATAGGTACATTGCGTGTTTTATCTTCTTGCTTCTGTGTTGGTTCGGGGTCTTGAAGTGGTAAGAATGTAGTTATGTGTTAATTTGGTGTTGATTGCTGGTTTTGACTTTTTGATGTGTAGCGCCTCGCTGATGTCGAGTCGCCTTTTATCGTTGTACTTGTCGATAATTTCTGTGTTGGTTGTTAAGATTTCTCTGGTGATGGTCTGCTTGTGTGAGAAGATTATATGCTCCTTCATGGAGCCCTGTTGTTTATGAATTGTTAATCGCCTAGAAAGAGACGTTGTTGTCTTGCCTATATACTAAGATCTTTGGGGCTGATAGTCCCCAAGTGGGCATATGAAGGCATAGACGACGTTGGTTTCTTTTCAGGCGTTCTGGTTGGTGTCTGGAGAAATCTTCATGAGTAAGTTGGCCGTTTTCTTGTTTTTGTAGTAAATTGTTAATTGTATCTTCTGATTTGTGTCTGTGGGGTCAACGTTCCTATCAATAATATCTTTCAGGACACTTTCCTCCGTTTTATGAGCCGGCGAAAAAAAGTTCCGTAAAAAAAAATAAAACAGTCTAATAGAAAGTACAAGTGTTGTGTAAGTTGACTCTTCTACTTCAACTCTTCATGAAGAGTCAACTAACACCTGTACCTCCTAATAGATGTAATACGAAAATGAAAAAAAAAACAGAAAATATATTTTCGATCTTTTCTCCAAAACAGTAAGTTAAGGGTCCTCTGGTATGTTAGGAGGGCAAGAAATTCTCCTAAAGTTTCAAAAAGTAATGAAAAACGTTAATTGAAAGTTTCCTTTCGTAACCTTACCGAGCAAGCCGGAGGATTCAAACAGAAAACGGGACAGTACATCATTTTTGTGAGCCGATTTCATTTCAAATTTGGTCCATTTTTGACCATAGTGCGCATACGAGCGAAAAGCGATGTTATTTTAAGAGGATGGATTGGGGAATGAGTGACCACAGTGTATTGACATTTGAATATCTGGTAGATCTGGTAGAGGTAGAGATAACCTATCCAAGGATGGGATCGGAAAGGGAAAGCCTAAATTACCGAAGTGGAAATATGACGAGATGATGAACTTCCTAATGGGAATACCACGGGAAACAGAACTCAGAGAGAAGACTGTACATGATATGATAGACTACGTCACCCAGAAGTGCCAGGAAGTTGCAGACAGGCTTATCCCGGCCTAAAAGGAGAAATATAAAGAACAACAGAAGAATCCATGGTTCAGTCAGGAATGTAAGGTAGCAAAACAGTCGAGTACAAAAACATGGACAAACTACAGAAATAACAGAACACAAGAGAGCAGGGAGAGATACCAGAGGGCCAACAATGAGTACCTCAGAGTGAGAAAAGAAGCAGAGAGACAGTATGAAAATGACATCGCGAGTAAAGCTACGACCCAACCAAAGCTGCTCCACGGTCACATCAGGAGGAAAACAGCAGTGGCAATGACGAATTGTACTTATTACACTTAGTATTAAACCGTACTGTCAACCCGGAGGATGCGGTGCCTCTCCACAGCATATAGTAATCTTTATCTCCCGCCAATGTGTCGCGTCACAGCGGTGGGACGTTCAGAAACTAATACTAATATGGCCTCAGTTCGTTTGTTGACTTTGATAAGTGAGATGATTGTTAGATCGGATGGTTTGGTGATGAATAGGTTGACAGTACGCTTAACTGGCTGATGTACTGTATTGGTTAGTTGTGATCAGGGATTCGATTTGTCATTCAACTATTAGGTAGTTTAGAATGCCAGCACCACGTTCTGGAGATGGTAGAACTAAGAGTATCAGGTTATCAGACAGGTCAAAGGTCATGCTTACTTCAACCAGAAGTCACCCGGGGTCAAGGGTCTATTAATTCTATACAGTATGCTCACGTGTGGTCATTTTTTTTTTTACACAGCCCGCGCATATTTCTAGATTAACACCCAATCATAACAGAAGAAGAGCTGATTAGAGTGTTTATATATTCCGAGTAGTACAAGATTCGCCGATAAAAAAATAATAAAATATTAACACAGGGCTCAGATACCCTTAATTACTGTGATGATATTCGCAAAAATCCGATCGGAAATGAATCTGGACGAGCATTAAAGAAACAAAAAATATGCACACGAAATTATGCATTTACGTGAGTTATCGAAGTTCCTTTATTTATGTCGCAAAAACTCATCGTTAATGACGATATCCGCGCATCAAAAATTATCATCACCTATTCATTCTCCTCATAAAAGTTCTTCAGCATTAGGATACGAACTTCAGTCGTCAAAAAATGAATGATATATTGAGAAAACCTGGAGTGTAAATATTGCTATCATGATTAGTATGGCCCGACGCGCACTACACACTCACACATGTTTATATGTCTGCTGCTATTGTGTTGTTTATCGCGGCGTTGTTACTTGTAAAGTTGGTCGACTGTGTTACGCTCAACTGCTTGGATATTTTAAGAATAGTACTGAGGGAGAGAGAGAGAGAGAGAGAGAGAGAGAGAGAGAGAGAGAGAGAGAGAGAGAGAGAGAGAGAGAGAGAGAGAGAGAGAGAGAGAGAGAGAGAGAGAGAGACAGAGACAGAGACAGAGAGAGGGGCAAGTTGAGCAAACCAGAATCGGAGATAGAGATTACCAAGTCACCATCAGCATCAGTCATTATAACAAGTCAGCATCAGTCATTATAACAAGTCAGCATCAGTCATTATAACAAGTCAGCATCAGTCATTATAACAAGTCAGCATCAGTCATTATAACAAGTCAGCATCAGTCATTATAACAAGTCAGCATCAGTCATTATAACAAGTCAGCATCAGTCATTATAACAAGTCAGCATCAGTCATTATAACAAGTCAGCATCAGTCATTATAACAAGTCAGCATCAGTCATTATAACAAGTCAGCATCAGCATCAGTCATTATAACAAGTCAGCATCATTATCAGTCAATATAACTAGTCAGCATCAGTCATTATAACAAGTCAGCATCAGTCATTATAACAAGTCAGCATCAGTCATTATAACAAGTCAGCATCAGTCATTATAACAAGTCAGCATCAGTCATTATAACAAGTCAGCATCAGTCATTATAACAAGTCAGCATCAGTCATTATAACAAGTCAGCATCAGTCATTATAACAAGTCAGCATCAGTCATTATAACAAGTCAGCATCAGTCATTATAACAAGTCAGCATCAGTCATTATAACAAGTCAGCATCAGTCATTATAACAAGTCAGCATCAGTCATTATAACAAGTCAGCATCAGTCATTATAACAAGTCAGCATCAGTCATTATAACAAGTCAGCATCAGCATCAGTCATTATAACAAGTCAGCATCATTATCAGTCAATATAACTAGTCAGCATCAGTCATTATAACAAGTCAGCATCAGTCATTATAACAAGTCAGCATCAGTCATTATAACAAGTCAGCATCAGTCATTATAACAAGTCAGCATCAGTCATTATAACAAGTCAGCATCAGTCATTATAACAAGTCAGCATCAGTCATTATAACAAGTCAGCATCAGTCATTATAACAAGTCAGCATCAGTCATTATAACAAGTCAGCATCAGTCATTATAACAAGTCAGCATCAGCATCAGTCATTATAACAAGTCAGCATCATTATCAGTCAATATAACTAGTCAGCATCAGTCATTATAACAAGTCAGCATCAGTCATTATAACAAGTCAGCATCAGTCATTATAACTAGTCATTATAACAAGTCAGCATCAGTCATTATAACTAGTCATTATAACAAGTCAGCATCAGTCATTATAACTATTCATCATATCATCACACACGACCCAGACAACCACCAAGACAGACAGACTCACATCTCTCCTCCTCCCATGCGAGCCGCCTTAACCATCCACTCTACACCAGTCAAAAGATAATAAAACCAAAGTAACTTTTCCCGGTGTAGTAAATGTGTGAGCTGAAAGAAATGATCGTTCCCAATAAAGTATTAAAATGCAGCCTCTCGATAGACAAAAAAATATATATTAATTCCTTTCCATGCAGAACTAATGAGGTGGGTCTTTACCAAATGAGAAATATTAATCAAGTTTCCAGCGATTAATTGACCCATTGAATTAGCAACAAAAACTTATCGTAATCTGAATCAACATATAAATCCTCTAATTAGTTCAAAGATTTCATTAGTTTCAAATATTAATAATGAAAAAGTTGCTGAAAAAAGAAGGCGATGGTTTTTATGAATTTCATATATAGAGGGATATTGAAATTAATCTTTTTGTTATTCATATTTTTTATTTGCGTTAATGATGCGCTTATGACGTCACATTAAATCCACGCACTGTAAGTGCTTGAGGTTCGTGTTAGACGCTCACGAACGTCAGTGCTTGCCGGGAGGGATAGTACTGCTTGGGGGGTAGTAATCCAGCGTGAGAAGCTCACAGATACTCACACGCACGCGCACGCGCACACACACACACACACACACACACACACACACACACACACACACACACACACACACACACACACACACACACACACACACGGAGAAAACAGCATGAAACATTGAGAAACTATAGAAATAACAGGACACTTGAGAGCAGAGGAGGATACCAGAGAGCCAGGAATGAATACGTCAGGGTGAGAAGAGAGGCAGAAGGGCAATATTAAAACGACATAGCAAGCAAGGCTAAGACTCAACCCAAATTGCTGCACAGCCACATCCCGAGAAAGACAACAGTGAATTAACAGGTAATGAAACTGAGGATAGAGGCAGACAGATTCACTACAAATGTCAAAGAAGTGTGCGAGAAATTCAATATTAAATTCCAGGAAGTCTTCACATTAGAGCAAGGAGAAGTTCCAGAGATAAGAGAAGGAATAATTAACCAGGCACCACTAGAGGAATTTGAGATTACCAGTGGAGATGTAAGGAAGCTTTTGCTAGAGTTGGATGTGACAAAGGCTATAGACCTGGATGGAATATCACCATGGATACTAAAGGAAGGAGCAGAAGCACTGTGCCTGCCACTCTCCAAGGTGTATAACAAATCACTGGTAACAGGTGAACTGCCAGAAATTTGGAAGGCGGCAAACATGGTCCTGATATACAAGAAGGGGAATAGCCAGGAGGCACTGAACTACAGGCCAGTGTCCCTGACTTGCATAACATTCAAGCTGATGGAGAAAATTTTGCGAAAAAAGCTAGTGGAACATCTGGAGTGAAGGATCTTTGTCTCACAACACCAACATGGTTTCATGGATGGCAAGTCATGCCTCAAAGGAGTAATTGAATTTTACGATCAGGCAACAAGAATCAGACAAGAAAGAGAGAGGTGGACAAACTGCATATTTTTGGATTGCAGAAAGATTTTGACACAGTGCCACACCAGAGACTAGTGTGAAAGCTGGAGGTGCAGGCAGGAGTGAAAGGAAGGTACTCCATTAGATAAGGGAGTAGTTAAGTAACAGAAGGCAGCAAGTCACTGTGCGGGGTGAGGTATCAGATTGGCGAGACGTCACCAGTGGGGTCCCGCAGGGTTCAGTCCTTGGACCCATACTGTTTCTTATATATGAAAATGATCTTCCAGATGGTATAGAATCATTCCTCTCATTGTTTGCTGATGATGCAAAAATTATGAGGAGGATTAAGACGAAGGAAGAAAGTATGAGACTACAAAATGACCAAGGCAGACTGCATGAATGGTCCAACAAATGGCTACTAAATTCAACCCGACTAAGTTTAAGGTAATGAAACTAGGTAGTGGAAACAGGAGGCCAGACTCAGGATACAGAATGGGAGATGAAGTCCTTCATGAAACGGACAGAGAGAAGGATCTAGGAGTTGATATCACACCAACCCTGTCTCCTGAAGCCCACGTCAAAAGAATAACATCTGCGGCGTATGCGAGACTGGCTAACATCAGAACAGCCTTCAGGAACCTGTGTAAGGAATCATTCAGAACCTTGTATACCACATATGTAAGACCAATCCTGGAGTATGCGGCCCCAGCATGGAGCCCGTACCTTGTCAAGCACAAGGCGATGCTGTCAAAAGTTCAGAGATATGCCACTAGGCTAGTTCCAGAACTAAGAGGCATGAGTTACGAGGGAAGGTTGCGTGAAATGAACCTCACGACAATGGAAGACAGAAGAGTAAGGGGAGACATGATCACTACCAATAAAATTTCTGAGAGGAATTGACAGGGTAGATAATCTGTTTAACGCGGGTGGAACACGAACAAGGGGACACAGGTGGAAACTGAGTACCCAAATGAGCCACAGGGATGGTAGAAAAAACTTTTTCATTGTCAGAGAAGTTAACAGGTGGAATGCATTAGGCAGTAACGTGGTGGAGGCTGACTCCATACACAGTTTCAAGTGTAGATATGATAGAGCCCAGTTGGCTCAGGAATCTGTACATCAGTTGATTGACGGTTGAGAGGCTGGACCAAAGAGCCAATGCTCAATCCCCGTAAGTACAACTAGGTGAGTACACACCCACACACACCCACACACACACACACACACCCACACACACACACACACACACACACACACACACACACACACACACACACACACACACACATCGAGCAACAGAAATATTACAGGCAAGAGATGGTTGGGTTGACTGCATCTATCTGGACCTAAAAAAAGGCTTTCGACAGAGTTCCACATAAGAAGTTGTTCTGTAAACTGGAAAATATTGGAGGGGTGACAGGTAAGCTTCTAACATGGACTGAAAAATTTTCTGATAGAAAAATGAGCACAGTGATCAGAGGCAATGTATCGGACTGGAGAAATGTCACAAGTGGAGTACCACAGTGTTCAGTTCTTGCACCAGTGATGTTTATTGTCTACATAAATGATCTACCAGTTGGTATACAGAATTATATGAACATGTTTGCTGATGATGCTAAGATAATAGGAAGGATAAGAAACTTAGATGATTGTCATGCCCTTCAAGATGACCTGGACAAAATAAGTATATGGAGCACCACTTGGCAAATGGAATTTAATGTTAATAAATGCCATGTTATGGAATGTGGAATAGGAGAACATAGACCCCACACAACCTATATATTATGTGAGAAATCTTTAAAGAATTCTGATAAAGAAAGAGATCTAGGGGTGGTTCAAGGTAGAAAACTATAACCTGAGGACCAAATAAAGAACATTGTGCGAGGAGCCTATGCTATGCTTTCCAACTTCAGAATTGCTTTTAAATACATGGATGGCGATATACTAAAGAAATTGTTCACAACTTTTGTTAGGCCAAAGCTAGAATATGCAACAGTTGTGTGGTGCCCATATCTTAAGAAGCACATCAACAAACTGGAAAAGGTGCAAAGACATGCAACTAAGTGGCTCCCAGAACTGAAGGGCAAGAGCTACGAGGAGAGGTTAGAGGCATTAAATATGCCAAAACGAGAAGACAGAAGAAAAAGAGGTGATATGATCACTACATACAAAATAGTAACAGGAATTGATAAAATCGATAGGGAAGATTTCCTTGAGACCTGGAACTTTAAGAACAAGAGGTCATAGTTTTAAACTAGCTAAACACAGATGCCGAAGATATATAAGAAAATTCACTTTCGCAAACAGAGTGGTAGACGGTTGGAACAAGTTAGGTGAGAAGGTGGTGGAGGCCAAGACCGTCAGTAACCTCTTTGTCATAGAAAGACCTCTTTATATGACAAAGAGTGCTGGGAAGACGGGACACTACGAGCGTAGCTCTCATCCTGTAACTACACTTAGGTAATTACACTTAGGTAATTACACACTCCCCTGCCCCTGCTACATCACACCTGTCCTCAGTGGGTCAAGCTTGACCTCAGTGGGTCAAGCTTGACCTCAGTGTCCTTGGCTTGACCTCAGTGGGTCAAGCCAAGCCCTCCCCAAACCCACCTTCCTCTCCCCCCCTCCCCTACTACCCTCTCGTACTCCCCTGCCCTTTTTATCCCATTGCCTTCAAATCCATCTGCTCCATCCCAGCTTCCACTGCACCCCTCTTCCACTCACCCCCAAACCCCACCCAACCCTCACCCCTCCTATGCACCTCCAGCCCACATTTAACCCCCTCACCTATGACCCCCTAACACCATCCCCCATCTCCCTCTTCCCCTCTTCTACCCCAAAACCCCCACTTATCTCCGATTCCCCCCCTAACTAATACACCCTCTCTTTCACTCCCAGCACCCATGCTCCATTCTCCTCTCAGCCCTCTGCCCTCAATATCCCTCTCTTCCCCAACCTCTCAAAATCTAACTGACTCTCAGTCTCACTCTAATTTCTCAACCCCCTATGCCATTCAGACTCTCCCTAACTTTCAGGCCCATTATGCCCTTCCTACCCCCCCCCCCTAGATGCCCAGAACCCATTCGTCTACCAGGCACTCCAAGGCACCCCCCTAGCACCCCCCCCCCCCGACACCCTCACAGCCCTCACTCGCCCCCCAGACACCCCCAGTACCCCCCAGACCCCCCGTTCAAAGGGGGAACTCTGGCACCAGAGTTTAAAGAAGAGTCTCAAGGTTTGGTACACCAATGCTGATGAGGTATCCAATAAAGCAGAAGAGATAAAAGAAAGAGTTAGTGAGGCAGACCCAGACATAGTGGCAATAGTGAAAACTAAAATAAATGGCATGATCTCGGATGCAATCTTTCCAGAGGGGTACCAGGTGATTAGAAAAAAAAGGACACAGAGACAGGGAGGAGGAGTGGCACTCCTAATAAAGCGGAAATGGAAGTTTGATGACCTGGAAAATCCGTGTACCAATGAAAGCACGAACTCCATACATGGAACTCTGACAGTGGATGGGAAGAAGATTGTAATCTTGATACTCTACAATCCCCCACCAAACAGTAAAAGGCCCAGGCAGGAGTATGAGGACAGCAACAAGGCATGTATAGATGAACTGCAGAGGGCAGCAACAATAACGCATAGAATAAGAGCTGAAGCTGCTGGTCATAGGGGACCTAAATCACGGAAGAGATAGATTGGGAAACGAGGAATCCCCATGGCGGGGAGGAGACCTGGGGAGCGAAGCTGGTAGACGTTATTGACAGGAATTTCCTAACACAGCATGTGAAGGAAGACACTAGGGAAAGAGGAGGGGATACGCCCAGCCTATAAGACCTCATTTTCACCCAGAAGACATCGAACAATTGGAAGACATTGGAACATGAAATACCACTAGGAGCAATGACCATTGTGTCCTAGTCTTTGACTACATGATGGAGCTAAAATTGTGACCAAAGGACAAGAGGTCCGGGAAAGGAGACTTGATTACAGAAGAGGGGGACTACAGGAGGATAAGGGACTACCTGGGAGAAGTGCAGTGGGAGGAAGAAATTAGAGGAAAAACAGTGCAAGGTATGATAAACCAAGTCATATGGAAATGCAAGGAGGCTGAAGAGAGATTTATTCCAATAGTAAAGAAAAAAAAAACAGGAGGGAATATAATAACCCATGGTTAATAGACAGTGTCAGGAAGCAAAAGTGAGAAGCAGGAGGGAGTGAAGGAAGTACAGAAGACAAAGGACAGAGGACAACAGGATTAGAAGTAACAGAGCTAGGAACGATTACATTAACATAAGACGAGTGTCAGAAAGAAATTATGAGAATGATATTGCAATCAAAGCGAAAAAGCAACCTAAATTACTACATAGCCATATAAGAAGGAAGATGTCGGTAAATGACCAAGTGACAAGACTGAGGAAAACAGAAGGGGCATACACAGAAAACGACAAGGAAATCTGCGAGGTACCTGAATGCATGTTTCCATGGAGTGTTCACTACGAAGCCTGAGTGGCTCCCATTGTTAGAAGAGATTACCCTAGATGAAAGACTATCAGATATAGAGGTGACAGCAGAGGAGGTAATGAAACAGTTGACAACACTGAATGCAACTACAGCGGTTGGACCAGACAAAGTATCTCCGTGGATACTAAAAAGAGGCAGCGCAGGCTCTCAGCGTGCCTCTGGCAATAATCTTTAATGAGTCACTTGTGTCGGGAGAATTGCCCAGTTGCTGGAAGGAGGCAAATGTCGTACCGATTTTCAAGAAAGGTGATAGGGAGGAGGCACTTAACTACAGACCCGTATCACTGAAAAGCATCCCCTGCAAAATACTTAAAATAATAATTTAGGCTAAGACTTGTTGAGCACCTGGAGAGCATTGGGTTTGTAAACAAGCACCAACATGGGTTCTGGACAGGGAAATCATGCCTAACAAACCTTTTAAAATTCTATGACAAAGTAACAAGGATAAGGCAGGACAGAGAAGGTTGGGCCGACTGCATATTTCTTGTCTGCCAAAAGGCCTTTGATACAGTACAGCACATGAGACTGCTATACAAACTTGAGAGGCAGGCAGGAGTAAGCAGAAAGACCCTAGCATGGGTGAGGAACTACCTATCAGGAAGGAGCCAGAGGGTAATGGTAAGAGGCGAGAAGTCGGACTGGCGAACAGTAACGAGTGGAGTACCTCAAGGATCGGTGCTGGGACCAATCCTCTTTCTAATTTACAGTAAATGATATGTTTACTGGAGTGGAACCATACATGTCAATGTTTGCGGAATGACGCAAAATTAATGAGAAGAGTTGTGACAGATGAGGACTGTAGGATCCTCCAAGAGGACTTAAACAGGTTGCAGAGATGGTCAGAGGAAATGGCTAACTGGAGTTCAACACCAGTAAATGTAAAGTTATGGAAATGGGATCAGGTGATAGGAGACGAAAGGGACAGTACACAATGAAGGGGAACTGCCTACCTGTAACGATTCGAGAAAGAGACCTGGGAGTGGATGTGACACCTAATCTAACTCCTGAGGCACATATAAATAGGATAACGACAGCAGCGTACTCTACACTGGCGAAAATTAGAACTTCATTCAGAAGCCTAAGTGAGGAGGCTTGTAGGGAGCTTTACACTGCCTATGTGAGACCAGTCTTAGAGTATGCCGCGCCATCATGGAGTCCCCACCTAAAGAAACACATAAGGAAACTGGAAAAGGTTCAGAGGCTTGCCACGAGGCTCGTCCCAGAGTTACGAGGGATGGGATATGAAGAGCATCTGAAGGAACGGAACCTTACGACACTAGAGAAAAGATGGGAGAGAGGAAGATATGATAAGGACATATAATGTTCACACGTAATAGTAACAGAACGAGGGGACATGGGTGGAAGCTGGAAACTCAGATGAGTCTCAGAGATGTTACGAAGTTTTCTTTTAGCGTGAGAGTAGTGGAAAAATGGAATGCACTTGGGGAGCAGGTTGTGGAAGCAAACTCTATTCATAATTTTAAAATTAGGTATGATAGGGAAATGGGACAGGAGTCATTGCTTGTAAACAATCGATGGCTAGTAAGGCGGGATCCTAGAGTCAATGCTCGATCCTGCAAGCACAAATGGGTGAGTACAAATAGGTGAGTACACACACAAACACACATAGGAAGAATGATTAGGATAATAGAGTCCCACATGGATGACCAGACACATGGAAAACTAAGCTGCTGGATGTGGCAACAAGAGACCTTCTAAGCCAACACGTCAAGCGAATGGCAATAATGAGAGGAAATGAAACAGCTGGACTTCCTTCCCCAATTAAGAACTAAAAAGCAACGGTATGGTATACTGAATGGGAAATTATGAGGAGGTGAGAAAAGTCCTAAGAGAAATACTGTGGGAAACAGAACTCAGAAATAAATCCGTACAAGTGATGATGGAATTATGTTACCCGAAAGTGTTAGGAACCAGTAAACAAGTTTGTCCCGGCCCAAAAGAAGAAAAATTAGAAGCAATAGAGGAATCTGTGGTTTAATAGGGCATATATTAAGCAAAGAAACTAAACAAAAGAGCGTGGAGGAACTACTGAAATAACAGAACATCAGAGAGATAGAGATGTCAGAGAGCCCGGAATAATGTATGTCAGTGTGAGAAGAGGCAGAGAGGCAGTATGAAAATGACAGCAAATAAAGCCGAGTCCGAACCAAAACTTCTCCAAGTTTTGAGGAATCAGGACGAAAACAACAGTGAAAGAACAGGTGAGAACAGGTAGATAGAGAGTGACAAAGAATTGTGAGAAGAACACAACAAGAGATTCCAGGAGGTCTTCACAGTGGAAGGAGGAGAAGTCCCTAAAGTAGAAGAGGTGGCAGTAAACCAGACAGTCATGGAAGGGTTTAAAATTATCAGAGATGAGGTTAAGAGGCATCTGTTGGATCTGGTCGTGAGAAAAGCTGTTTGACCGGACGGAATCTCACCATGGGTGCTGAAAGAGTGGGCAGAAGCACTTTGCTTCTCACTCTCCATGGTATATAATAGGGCACTGGAGACAGGAAACCTACCAGAAATATGGAAGACAGCTAATGTAGTCCCAATATACAAAAAAGGGCGACAAGCAAGAGGCACTGAACAACAAGCCAGTGCATGGTATACAAATACCATGCAAGGTGATGGAGAAGATCGTGAGAAAAATCCTAGTAGCACATCTGGAGACAAGGGACTTGACAAACCACCAACATGAGTTCAAGGATGGCAAATCTTGCATCGCAGGTTTCATTGAATTCTACGACCAAGTGACAAAAATTAAGCAAGAAAGAGAAGGGTGGACAGACTTCATTTTCTTGGACTGTCGGAAAGCCTTAGACACAGTACCCCATAAGAGGCTGGTGCATAAGTTGGAGAAACGGGTAACAGTAAATGAAAAGGGTTTCAGTGAATAATGAAGTACCTAAGCAATAGAAAACAGAGAGTTACTGTGAGGGAGTGAGACCTCAAAATGGCGTAAAGTCACCAGTGGAGTCCCACAGGGCTCTGTACTCGGACCTATCCTGTTTCTAATATACATAAATGATATCCCGAGGGTATAGACTCATTCCGCTCAATGTTTATTGACGACGCCAAAATTACGAGAAGGATTAAAACAGAGGATGACAGCATGAAGCTTCAAAATGACTTGGACAAACTGGAGGAATGGTCCAACAAATGGCTATTAGAGTTTAACCCGAGAAAATGTAAAGTAATGAAAATAGGCATAAGGAGCAAGAGGCCAGATACAAGAAAGCATTTGGGAGATGAAATTGTTCAAGCATCGGAGAGTGGGAAAGACCAGGAGGTTGATATCACGCAAGTCATGTCCCCTGAAGCCCACATCAAGAGAATATCATCAGCAACATGTGCCTAGTCGGCCAACATTAGAACGGCTATTAGAAACCTATGTAGGGAATCATTCAGAACCTTGTATTCCTCATATTACAGACCAATCTTGGAGTATGCAGCTCCAGCATGGAGTCCGTATCTCGTCAATCATAGGACTAAATTGGAGAAGGTTCAGAGGTATGCCACACGACTAGTACCCGAGTTGAGTGGTATGAGTTACGAGGAGAGACTACGGGAAGTAAAGACTCACGTCGCTGGACGAAGAGTTAGGGGGGACATGATAACCACATACAAGATTCTCAGAGGAATCAATAGGGTAGATAAAGACAATTTATTTGACACAGGTGGAACACCAACAAGAGGGCACAAGGTGGAAGCTTAGTTCCCAAATGAGCCACAGAGACATTAGAATGAACTTTTTAGTGACATAGTAGTTAACAAATGGAATGCATTAGGCAGTGATGTGGTGGAGGCTGACTCCATACACAATTTAAAATGTAAATATGGTAAAGTTCAATAGGCTCAGCAATCTGTACGTCAGTCGATTGGCAGTTGAAAGGCGGGACCAGAGAGCCAAAACTCAACCCTCGTAAGCACAACTTGGTGAGAACACACACACACACGATCACAAACACAAACACTTCCCAACACAATCACTCAACTCACCTAAACACAGACCGACTAATTTAATTACACCAAGAGACCGAGAGAATTGTATGAAGTGACCGATGCTTCAACGGCCACCACACCTGTTCTCTTGAGCCCACACCTGTTCTCTTGGGCCCACCTCTAATAAAGTTGTGAAAACCATTTGGAGCAATACTGGTAGGTAATGCGGCCGGGTTGTAACTGATGAAGGATACATATTTACCCCAGGAAAAGTCTTATCAGTTAAAAAACAAAATTCTTGAATTGATTACGTCGGTTTTCTGAAAATAAAATACTAAATGTTCTTAACTCTTAACAAGAGTGTGTGATAAGCTTAGTTGTGAAAGAGACGTGTGATGAATATATTTAATGTTTTGACTGTACATAACTTTTGTTTTTAGCGACTCCTTACAGTTCACTGCCATTTGTGACGTCATACTGAATTTGTTGTGTTTAATTGTATTTGCCATTCGTCTTTGCCAAAAAATACAATAATGCAATTGAATTATTGTATTTTCGGACTACCAGACTATGGTAATTCTGGTGGTCCATCACTACATATTTGTAATTTCAACAAAAAAGTCACCATAAATATTTTTATTTAAGTAGGATGGGATGCCTTCCTTGGCAGCTGTTAGTCTGTTATTGTTGCGCTTCCAGGTGTTCTATTGTCAATAGAACCAAGGTTTAATGCTTTCTCAAGATACTCACCTCTCCTTACCTAGACACTTGCATTTTCACCTGTCATTTCCTATGATTTATCTGTCATTTTCAAGATTTACTTGTCATTTTCCAGATTTATTTACCTATCATTAACAACATTTACCTGTCATTTCCTAGATTTGCCTGTCATTACTTAGATTTGCCTGTCATTACTTAGATTTGTCTGTCATTACCTAGATTTGCCTGTCATTTCCTAGATTTGCCTGTCATTACTTAGATTTGCCTGTCATTACTTAGATTTGCCTGTCATTACTTAGATTTGTCTGTCATTACCTAGATTTGCCTGTCATTACTTAGATTTGCCTGTCATTTCCTAGAATTGCCTGTCATTACTTAGATTTGTCTGTCATTACCTAGATTTGCCTGTCATTACTTAGATTTGTCTGTCATTTCCTAGATTTGCCTGTCATTACTTAGATTTGTCTGTCATTTCCTAGATTTGCCTGTCATTACTTAGATTTGTCTGTCATTACCTAGATTTGCCTGTCATTACCTAGATTTGCCTGTCATTACCTAGATTTGTCTGTCATTACCTAGATTTGCCTGTCATTACTTAGATTTGTCTGTCATTACCTAGATTTGCCTGTCATTACCTAGATTTGCCTGTCATTACCTAGATTTGTCTGTCATTACTTAGATTTGCCTGTCATTACCTAGATTTGCCTGTCATTACTTAGATTTGTCTGTCATTACCTAGATTTGTCTGTCATTACCTAGATTTGCCTGTCATTACTTAGATTTGTCTGTCATTTCCTAGATTTGCCTGTCATTACTTAGATTTGTCTGTCATTACCTAGATTTGCCTGTCATTACCTAGATTTTGCCTGTCATTACCTAGATTTGTCCTGTCATTACCTAGATTTGCCTGTCATTACTTAGATTTGTCTGTCATTACCTAGATTTGCCTGTCATTACCTAGATTTTGCCTGTCATTACCTAGATTTGTCTGTCATTACCTAGATTTGCCTGTCATTACTTAGATTTGTCTGTCATTCTAGATTGCCTGTCATTACCTAGATTTGCCTGTCATTACCTAGATTTGCCTGTCATTACTTTACCTAGATTTGCCTGTCATTACTTAGATTTGTCTGTCATTACCTAGATTTGCCTGTCATTACCTAGATTTGTCTGTCATTACCTAGATTTGCCTGTCATTACTTAGATTTGCCTGTCATTACTTAGATTTGCATGTCATTACTTAGATTTGCCTGTCATTACCTAGATTTGCCTGTCATTACCTAGATTTGCCTGTCATTACTTAGATTTGCCTGTCATTACCTAGATTTGCCTGTCATTACTTAGATTTGCCTGTCATTACCTAGATTTGCCTGTCATTACTTATATTTGTCTGTCATTTCCTAAATTTATCTATCGTTTCCACTTCGGTAAAGAATTTTGCTAAGTACAGGGTTTTGACGGGTTGTGGGTATTGCCACGCCAGTTGCAACAGCTTCTGACAAAATATTGATAGCAATTCTTGTATTATTGTTAAATAATTCTATAGTTATAATTCTAATAAGTAATTCTAGTAGTAATTCTAGTATTAGATTGAAGGGAACTGTTGATCAAACTCTTACGGATGAGATTCACTCGCGCTGAAGATCTCTTATGTCTTAAGGAAAGCTTAAGGTTGTTGGTGGATAAATCAGGGTTGTGAGGCTGGTTCTGTGTAGTCATGTTGAGGGGAGGACAGAGGAGTCATACAGAGAAAGAGAGGGGCGGAGGAGTCATGCAGAGAGAGAGGCGGAGGAGTCATGCAGAGAGAGAGGCGGAGGAGTAATGCAGAGAGAGAGGGCGGCGGAGGAGTCATGCAGAGAGAGAGGGCGGAGGAGTCATGCAGAGAGAAGGGGCGGAGGAGTCATGCAGAGAGAGGGGCGGAGGAGTCATGCAGAGAGAGGGGCGGAGGAGTCATGCAGAGAGAGAGAAGAGCGGAGGAGGCAAGCAGAGAGGGGCGGAGAGCGGAGGAGTCATGCAGAGAGAGAGAGAGAAGGGCGGAGGAGTCATGCAGAGAGAGAGAGAGGGGGTGGAGGAGTCATGCAGAAAGAGGGGGGCGGAGGACTCATGCAAAGAGAGGGGGGGCGGAGGAGTCATGCAGAGAGAAGGGGCGGAGGAGTCATGCAGAGAGAAGGGGCGGAGGAGTCATGCAGAAAGAGAGAAGGGTGGAGGAGTCATGCAGAGAGCGCGGAGAGCATAGGAGTCATGCAAAGAGGGGCGGAGGAGTCATGCAGGGAGAGGGGGCGGAGGAGTCATGCAGAGAGAGAGAGAGAGAGAGAGAGAGAGAGAGAGAGAGAGAGAGAGAGAGAGAGAGAGAGAGAGAGAGAGAGAGAGAGAGAGAGAGAGAGAGAGGGGGGGGGAAAGAGTCATGCAGAGAGAGAGGGGGCGTAGGAGTCATGCAGAGAGAGAGAGGGGGGGCGGAGGAGTCATGCAGAGAGAGAGAGGGGGCGGAGGAGTCAAGCAGAGAGAGAGAGAGAGAGGGGGGGCAGAGGAGTCATGCAGAGAAAGAGGGGGCCGGAGGAGTCATGCAGAGAAAGGGGGGGCGGAGGAGTCATGCAGAGAGAGAGGGGGCGGAGGAGTCATGCAGAGAGAGAGAGGGGGCGGAGGAGTCATGCAGAGAGAGAGAGGGGGCAGAAGAGTCATGCAGAGAAAGAGGGGGCCGGAGGAGTCATGCAGAGAAAGGGGGGGCGGAGGAGTCATGCAGAGAGAGAGAGGGGGCGGAGGAGTCATGCAGAGAGAGAGGGGGCGGAGGAGTCATGCAGAGAGAGAGGGGGGCGGAGGAGTCATGCAGAGAGAGAGGGGCGGAGGAGTCATGCAGAGATAGAGGGGGCGGAGGAGTCATGCAGAGAGAGAGGGCGGCGGAGGAGTCATGCAGAGAGAGAGGGCGGCGGAGGAGTCATGCAGAGAGAGAGGGGGGCGGAGGAGTCATGCAGAGAGAGAGGGGGCGGAGGAGTCATGCAGAGAGAGAGGGGGGCGGAGGAGTCATGCAGAGAGAGAGGGGGGCGGAGGAGTCATGCAGAGAGAGGGGGGCGGAGGAGTCATGCAGAGAGAGAGGGGGGGGGCGGAGGAGTCATGCAGAGAGAGAGGGGGGCGGAGGAGTCATGCAGAGAGAGGGGGGCGGAGGAGTCATGCAGAGAGAGAGGGGGGGGCGGAGGAGTCATGCAGAGAGAGAGGGGGGCGGAGGAGTCATGCATTAACATTCTGTGGAATATCCATATGTTTAGTTATATGTATAAAGTTAAAGTCAAATACATTAACAATAAGAAATGAAAGGAAGATGACCTGAAACTGTCGATACTATCAGCCCATAAAGCAAGGACCATCCGGCGGGGTAATAGATTATAACCCTCTGACAACAACAACAACAACAACCGCAACAACAACAACAACCACAAGAACAACAACAAGAACAACAATAACAACAACAACAACAAGGGAAGATACAAAAAACAGACGTGTCGAAGGTAATTAAGAGAGCTGTGAATAAAAGTGTGTTAGGGAGAAACGTGAGAACGGAAGGTAAATAAGATGAGAAGAATGCGGTGAATGCTGATGAATAAGGCCTCACCCAAGCATGACCCGCGATGGAGGGGAGTGAGTCAGAGGGAGAGAGGCTGAGTGAAGCCTTGAGTAAGATAGGCGTCTGTGGGTGGGAGAGGGGAAATTAGGAAGGAAGAGGGGAAAGGGGGGGAGGGGAGGGGAGGGGAAGAGAAAGAAAAGGCTTTAAGGGGAGAATAATTACGCTAGGGAAAGTAGGATGTTTGGAGTGGGAGGGGAGGTAGGAGGGGAAGGGGGATTGTGAATCCAAGAGGGGGGGGATGAACAGTAAGTCTTGGGTGAAGAATGGATTTGAATGTAAACGATTAGCAAGATTTGGGTGTGGAGGGGGTAGGAGGGAGGGGGTTGGTGGCCACAAGGGGGTGGGGGGGGAGTGGGGGAGACGAGGTGGGGGGAGGTGGCCAGGTGGGGTTAGATTTTGGGGTCAATTGGGGGGGGGGATAGATAGGACCTTAAAGGGGGACAATATCCAAGGCGTGAGACGAGAGATAGCATAGAGATAGATCTGACAGTGAAAGCAGGTGGTGAGGGTGGGATTGTGATGGGGGTTGAGGTGAGGTGGATGAGGTAGTGGTGGGGTGAGTAAGGTTGTGATGAGGGTTGAGGTTGTGGTGGGGTGGATGAGGTTTTGGTCGCGTGGGTGAGGTTCTGGTGGGGGTGGTAGAGATTGTAGTGAGGGGGGGTTGTGATTGTGTGAAGGTGTTTGAGCTTGAAATGGGAGTTGTTGAAATGGTAGTTGAATTAGATATGAGACTGAGGTTGGGTTGGAAGAGATTGAAGTGAAATTGATTGAAAATGCCGTGGGTTGATTGAGGTTGTTGTGGGGTGGTTGAGACAGTGGAGGGGTGGTTGAGACAGTGGAGGGGTGGTTGAGATAGTGGAGAGGGGGGAGGGGGTAACCGAGATAGTGGAGGGGTGGAAGCCGTGCAGGAACCAATACATTAATGGTAGTGAGAAAGAAGGAGCGGTCAGCGGCGGTCCACTCTCTCTCTCTCATGATAATAACGCTGTAATTATCCCGGTAATACACCCTCGCCCATTAATAACATTAACAACACGTCGAAAACTGGCGCTCGCCTCGCCAACGGACCCCTGGCCAGCCAATCACATCTCACCGGAGAAGAGAAACTGGCCGCTGACTGGTCGCCTGCGGGTGTGGGATGATGATGAGAGATATGCAGCAAATGCGCCACAATGGCCAACCCTTTCATCCATAGTGACTACAAAAGGCACAGGGCCGGAGACTAGGCTCCCCCCTCTCCCCCTCCTCCCTCTCCCTTCCTCCCCTTCCCCTCCCCTCCTTCTCCCCTCCCTTCTCCCTTCCTCCTTCTCCCCCCTTCTCCCCCATCTCTCCTTTCTCCTTCTTCCCTCCCTTTTCCCCATCTTTCACACACACACACACACAACACACACACACACACACACACACACACACACACATCCCCCTTATTCAAAGCCGCCAAATATACTGTAATTTTGGTCCGTTTGATGTGCTGTATGCTTTCATTAGTAGAATTAAAATGAGTAAGGGCCATAATAAGCGAGAGTTCGGGGGCTGGGGTCCGCAGGGGTAGACGCCGCCCTCAGTGGCGTCCACCCCAAGGTTAAGAGGACGGGGGGCTTCTCTCCTGTGTGACGCCGGGGCCACACGGACCTGGGGAGTCATCCGTGGCTCACTGCCCCAGTTTTCGTCATTCTGTATCTTTGATTCCTTTATATTTCCTTCAGCTTACCATTTTCCTTCAGTTTTCCCTTTTCCTTTAGCTTTCTCATTCTCTGCTTCATCTTACAGTCAGCTGTCTTTCTATTGCATTTCCCTCAGTTATATTTTTCTTTAGCATTATTTTCTTAATTTGTTTTCCATTTGATCTTGTCTCTTGTTCTTTCTCCCCTTTCTATTTCTCTTCCACTTCCTCCTCCTCCTCCTCCACTACAACTACTTCACAACTCCACCCATTCTCCCACAACGCCTCCCAATCCACCCCTCTTCCACTTTAGACTCACCCCTCGCCACAACCCTCGGCAGGTCCCCTCACCCTCAATTTTACCCCTCTGGTTTTTGTCCGTCGTATTCTAATTATCATAATGCAATCATAATCAGCGCGGGGTTATAATCCCTCTGTGTTATTAACGCTGAACAAAAAATCGCACATGTGTGGGGAGAGCAGAAAGGGGAGAGGGGAGACGGAGAGGGGACGTGAGTGAATGGTGGGGGAGACGGAGAGGGGACGTGAGTGAATGGTGGGGGAGACGGAGAGGGGACGTGAGTAAATGGTGGGGGAGACGGAGAGGGGACGTGAGTAAATGGTGGGGGATACGGAGAGGGGACGTGAGTGAATGGTGGGGGAGACGGAGAGAGAAGGGGGGGGGATGAGAGTAAATGGTGGAGAGACATAGGAAGTGTAAATAATGGAATACAAGAGTCCATGAGAAAAGTAGTGAGCAGAAGACTTATATTAACCCAGCTGCACTTCTCATGTATTTATCCAACCGCGTGCTTGAAACTTTCCTGCGAATTTGCTTCTATGATGTTGCTCGGTAGAGTGCTCAACATTGCTATGCTCCATTTGAGAACTATTATTTGCCTATTTATCTTCTAAATCTAAACTGGTCCAAAGTGAATTCATTGCTTAGTATTCTAACTTGAATTTATATTTTAAGAACACTGTTTAGAGTGACCGAGATTAACTAAGTCGTCCTTCACTGTACCTGTGAAGATAGTTAACAGTTATCATGTTGTACGGTGATCAGAAATTGCACTGCGTAATCCAAGTGGGATCATCAATGGTCCAGATAAGGATGAATAATAGCATTAGAGCATTCTGGTGATGGGCTTAAGGTCTATTAACGAGACGAGGGCTATTGAGGCGATGGATGACCTGAGTTTACTGTTCAGCCAACAAGTATACTTATATTTATGTGTACTAACATTTCAACTAGCAATTATGTCGAAAGATAACGACATTAATGCGTTATCCTTCTTGATTTATAACCTCTACTTACTATGAATGATAGATACTACTTACAATTATGCAGAAAAGGAGTCACAATAACGTGGCTGAAATATGTTGACCAAACCACACACTAGAAAGTGAAGGGACGACGACGTTTCGGTCCGTCCTGGACCATTCTCAAGTCGATTGTGTATTAAACTTACAACATTTTATACTTACATTTACTTTCAATTATATTTCGTAATTTCACTATTGTCTTCCATAATATCTGGTTCCTATTCTCTTTTTTTCCGAGCCTTAGAAGCTTCACTTCTTAACGTTGGGATTCATCTGCTGAATTTCAGTCCAATTTGAAAATCTAAATTTTCGTCTGAAGTTTCGTCTCTCCCCATTAAGTAATGTTAATGTTTTATCACAGACATAATGACATAGGATAATAAACACACACTTATATATTGTGTATTTTTTGTAAAGATTTGAGCTACACCAAGTCTTCGCACTCACCTGAGTGTATTATCTGAGTATATCGTTAGGACGAGACTTAGCGACCACACAGCCATACACCTCAACGACCATACACCCACATGCCGGGCCCTGGGAACCTAGACTGGTGTTCATGGAGCGCAAGATGCGTGG
Organism: Procambarus clarkii; assembly: GCF_040958095.1. Classification (NCBI taxonomy): domain Eukaryota; kingdom Metazoa; phylum Arthropoda; class Malacostraca; order Decapoda; family Cambaridae; genus Procambarus; species Procambarus clarkii. The sequence goes on from NC_091177.1 coordinate 15,987,977, forward strand.
CTTCCCTACCATTACCAGGCTGTTAGAGTCTCTCATCACTCATGCTTTCAAATCAAACGTTGATTATACACTCCGGAGAATGTGAAAGATTTGGTGTAGTTCAAATCTTTACATAAAATAGACAGACACCTAAGTTTTTTTTTATACTCATCCTATTTTTAGTGTTATTGGTGTATATACTTATACTGGTCTTCACTCCAGTATCGAAATATTTTTTTATATGGTGACCAATGGATATCCAGCGACCGTACCTTATTCCACACAATCTGAAACTGTTGCACTCAATCTGACACTGTTTTCCACACTGACTTGATTGATACTGACTGTTTCCTTTGCAGTAACTATGTCCTGATACAGTTTAAAAGTCCTCCCGTAACACCATACGAACCTCTCATTATCTCATTCATCTTCCTCATTTGTTTCTCGTATGGAACATAATCCAAAGTCTTACTATAGCCTACGTATATAAAATGGCATTATGTACATCTATCAGGTGTTTCAATATGTTTGAAAATGATGAAAGGATATTTGTCAAACATGATCGTCCTTTTGTAAAGCTACGTAGTAAGATAATTATTAATCTTTGTTTTTATAGATAAGTTCGAGTGGCATTTGTGATCATTACTTCAAACAGTTTTCCTCCAATTAACGTTAAACTAATTGAACGATAGTTAGATGTCAGTAATATATCTCTCATTTTATATATTGGCTCTTCATTCGCAGCCCAGTACAGTTCTGGGCCAGCGCTCAACACTAATAATTTAATGAATATGCTGGACATGACTTGATTCAGCACTTCCTTAAAATCTTTTTCAGCCATGAAAAGATATTTTGTCGGAGCCTAGACACTTGTTTTGCTCAGGTTTTCTTATCTGAACCTTTACCTTTCTCCCTGGTAGTCTTCCATACGTAACGTGACAGCATGTTGTCTTGAGGCAACGTGACAACATGTTGTCTTGACGCAACGTGACAACATGTTGTCTTGAGGCAACGTGACAACATGTTGTCTTGAGGCAACGTGACAACATGTTGTCTTGACGCAACGTGACAACATGTTGTCTTGAGGCAACGTGACAACATGTTGTCTTGAGGCAACGTGACAACATGTTGTCTTGACGCAACGTATTGTCTTGACGCAACGTAACATGTTGTCTTGACGCAACGTGACAACATGTTGTCTTGACGCAACGTGACAACATGTTGTCTTGAGACAACGTGACAACATGTTGTCTTGAGTCAACGTGACAACATGTTGTCTTGACGCAACGTGACAATATGTTTTCTTGACGCAACGTGACAACATATTGACTTGACGCAACGTGACATGTTGTCTTGATGCACGTTTGACGCACATTACGTTTGTTGAAGGGCGGAGCACTGGAGTGTGTAAGAGCACCAACATGTACTGGACCAGTCCTCTCTCTCATCTGGGCTCCAAGTGTCTCTATGAATACTTTGGCATTTGATTTTGTTTAATAAATATATTTTGCTGTTCATTCTTACTTTGTAATATTTTGAAAAGGCTGTTTATTACATAATTTTGGCTTAATCTTTTTTAGCTTATACCTTTATATTTTAAATTTTAATTATTGTTTCAGGTTAACTTATTTAATCTCATCGTTGTTCAGCCTCAGATATTTATATGGAAGGTTATTCTTATTGAATAACATGTTCCTCAGATTTAAGCATATTTTGAAATGTTTTCTTATATTCATTTACAGTATAATATAGTGCCACTGTAATCACGAGGGGAAAGTGTTACCTAGTAAGAAAGCTCTGGTAAAGGAGCTGCAGCCAAGGAGCAGAGATATGATGACACAGACAAGGAACGTCCACTAGGACCCTTGGGGATTGAACACTGACACCTGTATGATATCACTGTACCGACAAGTGCCAAGAATATAACTTGGTATCGAAGGCACGTCACCTCTCTAAGACTGGTCCACTTATGTGTCTGAGAATGTCCTGTTTACACGCATCTGGTCCTCCTTATATCTCTCATAACCAGATTTTTGAGATTCTGAGATCCCTGAATGATGCCTTTAGCACAGTTGAGTTTATTATGACGAGCTTGTCTGTTGAAGATCACTCGTCTCAAAGCTCTCCTTATTTCAATGTAACGAAATGTCGCAACACAACGTGACAACATGTTGTCTTGACGCAACGTGGCAACATGTTTTCTTGACGCAACGTGGCAACATGTTGCCTTGACGAAACGTGGCAACATGTTGGGAGTGTGGATGGACAGGCACGGAGTGTGGATGGCAAGGAAGGCAAGGACAGGGAGTGGGAGTGTGGATGGGTGGCAGGGAGTGTGGATGCGTGGCAGGGAGTTTAGGAACTCTTTGTATACTAGCGCTAGATCAAGAACATGTCTTCACCCGGCAGGCTCTGTACCATAGTGTCTGGGATGTGACACGTGAAGGGTAATAGTGGGATTAGCAAAGTCGAAGATGGGACTTTGGCGAATTCTAGACTCCCTGCCCCCCCTCCACACCCCCTGCCACCCATCCACACCCCCTGCCACCCATCCACACCCCCTGCCACCCATCCACACCCCCTGCCTCCCATCCACACCCCCTGCCACAAATCCCCACTCCCTGCCACCAATCCACACTCCCTGCCACCCATCCACACTCCCTGCCACCCATCCACACTCCCTGCCACCCATCCACACTCCCTGCCACCCATCCACACACCCTGCCACCCATCCACACTCCCTGCCACCCATCCCCACTCCCTGCCACCCATCCCCACTCCCTGCCACCCATCCCCACTCCCTGCTATCCATCCACACTCCCTGCCACCCATCCACACTCCCTGCCACCCATCCACACACCCTGCCACACATCCCCACTCCCTGCCACCCATCCCCACTCCCTGCCACCCATCCACACTCCCTGCCACCCATCAACACTCCCTGCCACCCATCCACACTCCCTGCCACCCATCCACACCCCCTGCCACCCATCCACACTCCCTGCCACCCATCCACACTCCCTGCCACCCATCCACACTCCCTGCCACCCATCCACACTCCCTGCCACCCATCCACACTCCCTGCCACCCATCCCCACTCCCTGCCACCCATCCACACACCCTGCCACACATCCCCACTCCCTGCCACCCATCCCCACTCCCTGCCACCCATCCCCACTCCCTGCCACCCATCCACAACCCCTGCCACCCATCCACACACCCTGCCACCCATCCACACTCCCTGCCACCCATCCCCACTCCCTGCCACCCATCCCCACTCCCTGCCACCCATCCACACTCCCTGCCACCCATCCACACTCCCTGCCACCCATCCCCACTCCCTGCCACCCATCCACACTCCCTGCCACCCATCCACACTCCCTGCCACCCATCCACACTCCCTGCCACCCATCCACACTCCCTGCCACCCATCCACACTCCCTGCCACCCATCCCCACTCCCTGCCACCCATCCACACACCCTGCCACACATCCCCACTCCCTGCCACCCATCCCCACTCCCTGCCACCCATCCCCACTCCCTGCCACCCATCCACAACCCCTGCCACCCATCCACAACCCCTGCCACCCATCCACACACAATGCCACACATCCCCACTCCCTGCCACCCATACACACTCCCTGCCACCCATCCACACTCCCTGCCACCCATCCCCACTCCCTGCCACCCATCCACAACCCCTGCCACCCATCCACAACCCCTGCCACCCATCCACACACCCTGCCACACATCCCCACTCCCTGCCACCCATCCCCACTCCCTGCCACCCATCCTCACTCCCTGCCACCCATCCACACACCCTGCCACCCATCCACACACCCTGCCACCCATCCACACACCCTGCCACCCATCCACACTCCCTGCCACCCATCCACACACCCTGCCACCCATTCCCTTACGCTGGGTCTGGCAGGCCTTAAGTAGTCCGGAGTACCACAGAGACATTACTAAGTTTCCGGGACTTTTTTATGCAAATACAAATCCGCTCTACGTAATCAGGGTTCCACAGGAATATGACACAGCATCCGGGACCTTTTTTTTGTATGCAAATGAGGTGACGTCTACGGATTCAGAGTCTCGAGTGTCTCTTTCACTCGCTTCGTTCCCGTCCTTTGGTTGACGCTACGCCCTGCGGGAGTGTCTAATCTTCAGGAGTAAAGCAATATACCCCCAATGAGGGGGGTATAGTGCAGGGTATACTCTGCACTATACCCTCCGTTTATGGGGGCGCTAGATCGGTACGGTAATTATCAGAGAGACTAGATTGGTGGCAGGGAGTGTGGATGGGTGGCAGGGAGTGGGGATGGGTGGCAGGGAGTGTGGATGGGTGGCAGGGAGTGTGGATGGGTGGCAGGGAGTGTGGATGGGTGGCAGGGAGTGGGGATGGGTGGCAGGGAGTGTGGATGGGTGGCAGGGAGTGTGGATGGGTGGCAGGGAGTGTGGATGGGTGGCAGGGAGTGTGGATGGGTGGCAGGGAGTGTGGATGGGTGGCAGGGAGTGTGGATGGGTGGCAGGGAGTGGGGATGGGTGGCAGGGAGTGGGGATGGGTGGCAGGGAGTGTGGATGGGTGGCAGGGAGTGTGGATGGGTGGCAGGGAGTGTGGATGGGTGGCAGGGAGTGTGGATGGGTGGCAGGGAGTGTGGATGGGTGGCAGGGAGTGTGGATGGGTGGCAGGGGGTGGGGATGGGTGGCAGGGAGTGGGGATGGGTGGCAGGGAGTGGGGATGGGTGGCAGGGAGTGTGGATGGGTGGCAGAGAGTGGGGATGGGTGGCAGGGAGTGGGGATGGGTGGCAGGGAGTGTGGATGGGTGGCAGGGAGTGGGGATGGGTGGCAGGGAGTGTGGATGGGTGGCAGGGAGTGTGGATGGGTGGCAGGGAGTGGGGATGGGTGGCAGGGAGTGGGGATGGGTGGCAGGGAGTGGGGATGGGTGGCAGAGAGTGGGGATGGGTGGCAGGGAGTGGGGATGGGTGGCAGGGAGTGTGGATGGGTGGCAGGGAGTGGGGATGGGTGGCAGGGAGTGTGGATGGGTGGCAGGGAGTGTGGATGGGTGGCAGGGAGTGGGGATGGGTGGCAGGGAGTGGGGATGGGTGGCAGGGAGTGGGGATGGGTGGCAGGGAGTGGGGATGGGTGGCAGGGAGTGGGGATGGGTGGCAGGGAGTGTGGATGGGTGGCAGGGAGTGGGGATGGGTGGCAGGGAGTGGGGATGGGTGGCAAGGAGTGGGGATGGGTGGCAAGGAGTGTGGATGGGTGGCAGGGAGTGTGGATGGGTGGCAGGGAGTGTGAATGGGTGGCAGGGAGTGGGGATGCGTGGCAAGGAGTGGGGATGCGTGGCAGGGAGTGGGGATGGGTGGCAAGGAGGATGGTAAGGTGGTAGGATAAAATTATATAACAACTACAATTATAGAGTTAAAGAAGAATTGACAGGAGTTGATTAGTGGAAAATGGGGTGATGAAGGATAGGTAGATGGATAGAGCAGGTAGGTGGATGAAGCTGGTGGGTGGATAGAGGAAGTAGGTGGATGAAGTTGGTGGGTGGATAGAGCAGGTAGGTGGATGAAGTTGATGGGTGGATAGAGCAGGTAGGTGGATGAAGTTGATGGGTGGATAGAGCAGGTAGGTGGATGAAGTTGATGGGTGGATAGAGCAGGTAGGTGGATGAAGTTGATGGGTGGATAGAGCAGGTAGGTGGATGAAGTTGGTGGGTGGATAGAGCAGGTAGGTAGGTGGACAGTTCAATTGGGTAGATAAAGCAGATGAGTAGATAATGCAGCCCAAGTGATTGTATAGAAGAAGAAGAAGAAGAAGAAGAAGAAGAAGAAGAAGAAGAAGAAGAAGAAGAAGAAGAAGAAGAAGAAGAAGAAGAAGAAAAAAGAAAAAGAAGACATAAGGCCCACAAGGGAAATATGAGCTAAAGTACTACAAGAGGAACTACAACATAGAAACAACACAAAGACAAAGATAAGAATTAAAAGATATATACACAGAAACATAAAAAGCGAGGAAAGGCCAAAACAGCCCCTTGATGATGATAATAATAAGAGAAACGAAATAAAGATGACCTACCAACAACTGCATAAAAGAAAGGGTAAGGAAGACGAGAGAAGCGAATGTGGGGAATAAGAAATGGGATATAACTATCAGACTGCCTGGGTGAAATTGGTACATGAATATATAATAAATAGTGGAAGTGGAATCGAGGGATATATTAGAGGTGCGAAGGAGGGAGAGGCAAGGGGTGGTGAGTGATAGTGAGGGGAGAGAAGTGAGGGAAGTGGGAGGGAGAGTGTGCTAGGGATGGAGAGTGATGAGAAAGGGAGGGGAAGAGGAATTAGGGCAAAATGAGTAGGTAAGCAAGGGATAGACGGGAGAAGGAGAGACGGGGGAGAGTGGACGAGATAGACAGGCAGATAGACAATCAGACACTCAGAATACAGACACAAAGACAGACATGCAAAGGCAGAGAACAGCAGAAAGAACAGATTGAAACAGACAGTAGACGTTATATATCTGACCGCCTCCTCCTACTACTCTTTCTCCTCCTCCTGCTCCTCTTTCTCCTCCTCCTTCTCCTTCTCCACCTCCTTCACCTCCTCCTTTTCCTCTTCCACCTCCTCCTCTTCCTCCGCCTGCTCCTCCTCCTCCTCCCTCCCATAGCGGAGCTTCCATCTCCCCATTTTCGTCAATAATGTGGGTCTGGAGAGCTTGACACATTTCAGGCTTCTACCAAATAACTTGTACCCATTGTCAGCTAGGCACGAGGTGTCATTGTTGTTGTTGTTGTTGTTGCTGCTCCTGTTGTTGTAGCTACTGCTGTTGCTGTTGTTGTTTTTGCTCCTGCTGTCGTTGCTGATGTTACTGTTGTTTTTGTTGTCGCTTCTGCTGTTGCTGTTACTGTTCCTGGTGTTATTGTTTCTGTTGCTACCTACCTGTTTCTGTTGCTTTTGTTACTGTTGTTGCTGTTGTTGTTGCTCCTGGTGCTGTTGATGTTGCTCCAGCTTCTGTTGTTCTTGCTCCTGCTGTTGTTGATGTTTTTGTCGTTGCTTCTGATGATTTTTCTGTCGTTGTTGCTCCTTCTGTTGTTGCTGTTGCTGCTTTTGTTGTTTTTGTTGCTGTTGTTAATTTTGCTGTTTCTGTTGTTGCTGTTCTTACGTCTGCTGTTGCTGTTGTTGCTGGCGTTATTGTTGTTGCTCCTGATCGGTTTTTGTTGTTGTTGTTATTGCTCCTGTTGTTTTTTGTTACTCCTGGTGTTGTTACTCTTGTCTGTTTTTGTTCCTGTTGTTGTTGTTGCTGTTCAGTGAAGTGGCTCGTTGTGGTTGTTGCTGTTGTTGTTACTCCTGTTATTACTTTTGTTACTGTTGTTATTGCTGTTCCTCTTTTTGGTTTGTTATTGTTGTTGCGACTGTTGTTGATCCTGTTGTTGATGTTGTTGTTCCTGTTATTGATGTTTTGCTGTTCATACTATTGTTGTTGCTCCTGTTGTTGTTGCTCCTGTTGTTGTTGCTCCTGTTGTTGTTGCTCCTGTTGTTTTTGCTCCTGTTGTTGTTGCTCCTGTTGTAGTTGCTCCTGTTGTTGTTGTTGATGCTCCTGTTGTTGTTGTTGTTGTTACTCCTGTTGTTGTTGCTCCTGTTGTTGTTGTTGTTGCTCCTGTTGTTGTGTTTGCTCCTGTTGTTGTTGTTGTTGCTCCTGTTGTTGTTGTTGTTGCTCCTGTTGTTGTTGTTGCTCCTGTTGTTGTTGTTGTTGCTCCTGTTGTTGTTGTTGTTCCTGTTGTTGTTGCTCCTGTTATTGTTGTTGTTGCTCCTGTTATTGTTGTTGTTGCTCCGGTTGTTGTTGCTCCTGTTATTGTTGCTCCGGTTGTTGTTGCTCCTGCTGTTGTTGCTCCTGCTGTTGTTGTTGCTCCTGTTGTTGTTGCTCCTGCTGTTGTTGTTGCTCCTGTTGTTGTTGTTGCTCCTGTTGTTGTTGTAGTTCCTATTGTTGTTGCTCCTGTTGTTGTTGTAGTTCCTATTGTTGTTGCTCCTGTTGTTGTTGCTCCTTTTTTTGTTGTTGCAGATGCTGTTGTTGTTTCTTCTTGTTGACCGTTCTTGGTGATAATGGTGCCACTTTTGGAGTGTTTGCTGTTTGTACATGTCCTTGTCCGATGTTTTTTGTTGTTGTTGTTGTTGTTGGTGATGTTTATTGTTACTGTTGTTTATGGTTTGTTGTTCACGACACTGTTGTTTTTATTATATTTGTTGTCGTTGTTGCTGGTGTGTATTATTGATTATTGTCGCTTCATTTGTTGTTGTTGTTCTTCGTGTCTTGTTTGTTGTTCTTGTCTTGTTTGTGGTTGTGTTGTTTGTTATTTCCTTGTTTGTTGTTGTTTTATTTATTGTTGCCTTATTTATTGTTGTTTTATTAATTGTTGTCTTATTTCTTGATCTTATTGTCTTATTTGTTGTTGTTGTATTATTTATTGTTGTTGTTGTCTTATTTATTGTTGTTGTTGTCTTATTTATTGTTGTTGTATTATTTATTGTTGTTGTTGTCTTATTTATTGTTGTTGTTGTCTTATTTATTGTTGTTGTTGTCTTATTTATTGTTGTTGTATTATTTATTGTTGTTGTTGTCTTATTTATTGTTGTTGTTGTCTTATTTATTGTTGTTGTTGTCTTATTTATTGTTGTTGTATTATTTATTGTTGTTGTTGTCTTATTTATTGTTGTTGTTGTCGTATTTGTTGTTGTCTTAAAAATGTCCTTACAACAACAGTAATACCAACAATAGCAACAAGGCAAAATATAACAAAACAAAATATTTATGAGAAAGTTCCCCTTTTTAATGTTTGTCAATTCCCAAAAATGGTAAAATCAAGGAGAGACTTGTCATTATTGAAAGAGAGAGAGAGAGAGAGAGAGAGAGAGAGAGAGAGAGAGAGAGAGAGAGAGAGAGAGAGAGAGAGAGAGAGAGAGAGAGAGAGAGAGAGATAGAGAGAGAGAGAGAGAGAGAGAGAGAGAGATAGAGAGAGAGAGAGAGAGAGAGAGAGAGAGAGAGAGAGAGAGAGAGAGAGAGAGAGAGAGAGAGAGAGAGAGAGAGAGAGAGAGATTACTCTCCTAATGATTGGGGCGACATGCTGGTATTATCGAATACAGAACCATTATAGATAGAGACAGAGCGAGAGAAAGAGAGCGAGATATTGGAAGAGAAAATGAGAAAGAGCGAGAGTGGGTGAGATAATTAAAGAGGGAGATATAAAGAGCGAGAGCGAGAGAGAAATGTGTGTGGGAGAAGGGAGGAACGGGAATTACATTAATAACTTGTAAATTAGAGGAAGACAAGCATAGACGACCAAAACCATATATTTAACGTAAGCATGGGAAGATAATTAAAGGGGGAGCCCATGCAAGAGAAAGAGAGAGAGAGAGAGAGAGAGAGAGAGAGAGAGAGAGAGAGAGAGAGAGAGAGAGAGAGAGAGAGAGAGAGAGAGAGAGAGAGAGAGGGGGGAGAGATAGAGAGAGAGAGAGAGAGTGTGAGAGAGAGAGACAAACAGAAAACGTGACCGATAAGGAATGGAAAGAAAATAATTCGAGTACATATGAATACCTCAAGAAACGTGATCAAAGTTGAATACGTAAATGATAAAAAGGCAGTGTATGAAAAAGTCTCTGAGACAAGAGATTTGGGGTGCAGAGAGGGTGGGGAGCGTGGGGGTGGGGAGCGTGGGGGCGGGGAGCGTGGGGGTGGGGAGCGTGGGGGTGGGGAGCGTGGGGGTGGGAGGAGTGAGGGTGGGGAGAAGTGGGGGGTGGGGGAGGAGTAGTGGTGGGGGAGGAGTGAATAAGGTCGAAAAATAAATAAGTAGCGCTTGAGCGAAGGATGGAGGTGGAGAGTGAGGGAGACTGTAAGCAGGAAGAGTGACGGTGGAGAGAATTAAATAGTTATAATTAAAGGAAGGAAAGTGAAGAGGGAAGATAATGAGAACAGGGTGCATGGGAGAGAGTTAATGAGGAGGGAGAGTGGGAGAGGAAAGGCCAGTCAGGAGGGTGGCCATGAAAAAAAGGAGGTAGTGAGGGGGAGAGAGGGAAGAGGAGAAGAGAGCCGTGGAGGGAAGAGGGGTGAGGGAAAATTAGGGAAGAACGATAGAGGGTGAAGGGCGCAGAAGATAAGGTATGGAGGTCAGCGAGTAATAAGGGAGGAAGAGGAGAAAATAGAAGAAGAAGAGAAGAAAAAAGAAGAGGAGAAGGAAGAGAAAGTAGAAGAGGAGAAGAAAGAGAACGCAGGAGTAAAGCGAGAAGAGATGGTTGTGGGAAGAGATGAGAGAATGAAAGAAGATGGAGAACACAGTGTAAACAAAGAGAGAGGAAGTCAGGGGAGAATGAAAAAATGAAAATATTGAAATAGGATAACATAAGTTTACTTGTTAATGAAAGTGGAGACACACACAGGGGGGGGGGGTCTGGTAGCTGAGTGGACAGCGCGCGGTAGTCGTAATCCTGTGGCCCGGGTGAAATCCTCGGTGATGGCAGAAACAATATGGGCCGAGTTTCTTTCACCCTGATGCCCCTGTTACCTAGCAGTAAATAGGTACCAGAGACTTAGACAGCAGTTACGGGCTGTTTCCTGTGTGTGTGTGTGTGTTTGTACACAAACACACACACACACACACACACACACACACACACACACACACACACACACACACACACACACTGGTCAATGGAATGCATTAGGCAGTGATGTGGTGGAGGCTGACTCCATACACAGTTTCAAGTGTAGATATGATACAGCCCAATAGGCTCAGGAACCTGTACACCTCTTGATTGACGGTTGAGAGGCGGGACCAGAGAGCCATAGCTGAACCCCCACAAGCACAATTAGGTGAGTACACACAAGCCCACCAGTTACAGTTAACTCATTGAAAGTTGAGAGGCGGGCCGAAAGAGCAGAGATCAACCCCCGCAAGCACAACTAAGTGAATACACACACAAACACACATACAGGAGCCTACACACTATGGTGGAAACAAATGGGCAGAGTTTCTTTCATCCTGATGCTTCTGTTTCATAGCAGCAAATAGGTACCTGGGAGTTAGACAGCTGTTACGGACTGCTTCCAGTGTGTACTCACTTATTTGAGCTTGCGGGGGTTGAGTTCTGGCTGTTTGGTCCCGCCTCACAACTGTCAATCAACAGGTGTACCGATTCCTGATCCTATTGGGCTCTATCATATCTACATTTAAAACTGTGAATAGAGTTAGCCTCCACCACATCACTGCCTAATGCATTCCATCTGTTAACTACACTGTGGCTCATTTGGGTACACAGTTTCCACCTGTGTTCGCGTATCACCTGTGTCAAACTTTTTATTCTTATCAACCCTGTAAATTCCTCCGAGAATTTTATAGGTGGTGATCATGTCGCCCCCTTCTCTTCTGTCTTCCAGTCTCGTGAGGTGCATTTCACGCAGCCTTTCCTCATAACTCATGCCTCTTAATTCTAGGACTATCCTAGTGGCATACCTCTGAACTTTTTCCAGCTTCGTCTAGTGCTTGACAAGGTACGGGCTCCATGCTGGGGGCCGCATACTCCAGAATTGGTCGAACATATGCGGTATACAAGGTTCTGAATGATTCCTTACACAGGTTCCTGTAGGCTGTTCTGATGTTAGCCAGCCTCGCATACGCCGCAGACGTTATTCTCTTCATGAGGGCTGTGCTTAATTGCACACTAGTTTCTTTATCAGCTACCTCACCCTGTCAGAGTAAATGAGACAAATGTATGTGAATGCATGTGTGTGTGTGTATATATGTATGTATATGTGTGTGTGTATGTATATGTATGAGTATAAAGTATATATGGAAGCTGATCAGAATTACATTTCACCTTTGTGAATGTACATTAATAACACTATGTAAAAGACACATCTAACACTTTATGTAGGGCATACGTAAATCTGTGTATCTATGTATTTACGTATGTAGGTTAGCTTAGCATTTTAAAAGCACCGAATCACCTTCTATGGTTGAGTGTTCAATAAACCCTTGAACTATATGTTTAACACTTCTCTAACCCTGTCCATGGAGGACAGAAGAAAATGTATATATTCTGGTTAGCATTGTAAATGTGTGGCCACGTCTGTGGTAGAAAATAATAATAATAAAAAAAAAAAAAGTCTATGTCATCTTGTAACCTCCTACTATCTTCCTGTTTTAATCCTTCTCATCATTTTTGCATCATCAGCAAACAATGAGAGGAACGATTCTATACCCTCTAGGAGATCATTCATATATATATCAGAAACAGTATAGGTCCAAGGACTGAACCCTGCGGAACTCCACTGGTGACGTCTCGCCAATCTGAGACCTCGCCCCCTCACAGTGACTCGTTGTCTTCTGTTGCTTAGGTACTCCTTTATCCAATGGCGTACCTTCCCTTTCACTCCAGCCTGCATCTCCAGCTTTTTCGCTAGCCTCTTGTGAGCTACTGTGTCAAAAGCTTTCAGACAATCCAAAAATATGCAGTCTGCCCACCCTTCTCTTTCTTGCCTGATTTTTCTTTCATGGCCGTAGAATTCAATTAATCCTGTGAGGCAAGACTTGTCATCCCTGAACCCATGTTGATGCTGTGTTACAAAGTTCTTTCGCTCCAGATGTTCCACTAGCTTTCTTCGCACAATCTTCTCCATCAGCTTGCATGGACCGCAAGTTAGGGACACTGGCCTGTAGTTCAGTGCCTCCTGCCTACCCTCTTTCTTGTATATCGGGACTACATTAGCCGTGTTCCAAATTTTTGCAGTTCCCCTGTTATCAGTGATTTGTTATACACTATGGAGAGTGGGAGGCACACTGCTTCCGCTCCTTCCTTTAGTATCCAAGGGAAGATTCCTTCTGGCCCTATAGCCTTTGACACATCCAAATCAAGCAACAATTTCCTTACTTTTCCACTGGTAATTTAAAACTCTTCTATTGCATATTTTTGGATTGCCAGAAAGCCTTTGATACAATACCACACAAGAGGCTAGTGAAAAAACTGGAGATGCAGGCTGGAGTGAAAAGGAAGGTACTCCATTGGATAAAGGAGTACCTAAGCAACAGGAGATAACGAGTCAATGTGATGGGTGAGGTCTCAGATTGGCGAGACGTTAAAAGTGGAGTCCCATAGGGGTCAGTCTTTGGACCTATACTGTTTTTGATAAATGTACATGATCTCCCAAAGGGTATAAACTCGTTTCTCTCAATGTTTGCTGTTGATGCAAAAAATTATGAGGTGGATTGAAACAGAGGAAGATAGTAGGAGGCTAGAAGATGACCTAGACAGAGTGAATGGTCCAACAAATGGCTGTTGAAGTTCAACCCCGAGTAAATGCAAAGTAATGAAACTAGGCGGTGGAAACCTGAGGCCAGACACAGGATACAGAATAGGTGATGAAGTACTTAATGAAACGGACAGAGAGAAAGAACTAGGAGTTGATATCACACCAAACCTGTTTCCTGAAGCCCACATAAAAAGATTAACGTCTGCGGCATATGCAAGGCTGGCTAACATCAGAACAGCTTTCAGGAACCTGTGTAAGGAATCATTTAGAATCTTGTATACCACATATGTAAGACCAATCCTGGAGTATACGGCCCCAGCATGGAGTCCGTACCTTGTCAAGCACAAGACGAAGCTGGAAAAAGGTCAACGGTATTAGACTAGTCCCAGAACTAAGCGGCATGAGTTACGAGGAAAGGCTGCTGGAAATGCACCTTACGACACTGGAAGACAGAAGAGTAAGGGGAGACATGATCACAGCCTACAAAATCCTCAGGGGAGTCGACCGGGTAGACAAGGATAAACTATTCAACACTGGTGGTACGCGAACAAGGGGACACAGGTGGAAACTGAGTACCCACATGAGCCACATTGACGTTAGAAAGAACTTTTTCAGTGTCAGAGTAGTTAATGGATGGAATGCATTAGGCAGTGATGTGGTGGAGGCTGACTCCATAAACAGTTTCAAATGTAGATATGATAGAGCCCAGAAGGCTCAGGAATCTATACACCAGTTGATTGACGGTTGAGAGGCAGGACCAAAGAGCCAAAGCTCAACCCTGGCAAGCACAAATAGGTGAGTACAAATAGGTGAGTACACACACACAGTCAGTCTGTCAGTCCCGTGGGAGGGTCGTGGGCTTGTGCGCTCCGTAATAATACTCGATATATTCGGCCATATTAGGATTTCAGTGTTGGATCATGGATCTAGGTTATCACAGAGTGTATAACCGCACATAGGAAAAAAACACATTGAAATCACTAGAACTTTTGTGTTAAACAGAGAAATGTCACCAGCACCCGGCCACAGGTTATACAGTGTGGAGGACAGGACAGGAGCGACCCGCCGGAAAAACTTACCTAGTTGGGCTTGTAGAGATGAGGTGCTTGTGGGGGACTGGTAAGTACCTCTTGGCGCCTCAACAGTGTGCAAGGTTTATATAATATTATATTGTAATCACTAATGCATTCTCATTCAATAACAGAATTTAATAGTAAACTTGACAGTGAAGGAGGCATTTAAGGAACCTCACTCGTAAGCTCACTTGGGAACTGGATAATATGTTAATCCCTCGGATCTCCCCCCCCCCCCCCCCAGACAGCTGTAAACTAAAGGCACACACACACAAAGGCTCTCACTCACAAAACCACGCACGCACTCGCAATCACACACACACACGCACACGCACACACACACGCACACACACACACACACAAATGCACACACACACACATACTCACACTGATATATGTAAATGATCTCCCAGAAGGTGTAGACTCGTTTCTCTCACTGTTTGCTGATGATGCAAAAACATGCGGAGGATTGAAACAGAGTAAGATAGTAGGAGGCTACAGGACGACCTAGACAGACTGAATGAATGGTCCAACAAAGTAATGAAACTAGGCGGTTGAAGCAGGAGGCCAGACACAGGATACAGAATAGGAGACGAAGTACTTAATGAAACGGACAGAGAGATTTATAGGAATTGATATCACACCAAACCTGTCTCCTGAAGCCCACATAAAAAAATTACGTCTGGGGCATATGTGAGGCCGGCTAACATCAGAACAGCCTTCAGGAACCTGTATAAGGAATCATTCAGAATCTTGTATACACATCCGTAAGACCAATCTTGGAGTATGCGGCCCCGGCATGGAGCCCGTACCTTGTCAAACACAAGACGAAGCTGGAAAAAGTTCAGAGGTATGCCGCTAGACTAGTTCCAGAACTAAGAGGCATGAGTTACGAGGAAAGGCTGCGGGAAATGCACCTTACGACACTGGAAGACAGTAAAGTGAGGGGAGACATGATCACTACCTACAAAATCTTCAAGGGAATTGACAGGGTAGACAGTGATAAACTATTCAACACTGGTGGTACGCAAACAAGGGGACACAGGTGGAAACTCAGTACCCAAATGAGCCACAGGGCCATTAGAAATAACTTTTTCAATGTCAGAGTAGTTAACAGGTGGAATGCATTAGGCAGTGATGTGGTGGAGGCTGACTCCATACACAGTTTTAAATGTAGAGATAGAGCCCAGTAGGCTCAGGAATTTGTACACCACTTCATTGACAGTTAAAAGGCGGGACCAAAGAGCCAGAGCTCAACCCCCGCAAGCATAAATATATGGGCGAGTACAAAATCACAAACCCATTCACACACTGAAAAGCACTGACGCATACACACACTCAAAAGTGCACAAGGGGCACTTTCCTATGGTTATTCAGCGGCTATGAAGATTTTATTGACTACATAGCAGGTGCCATAGCAATTGAAAGACAAAATATTATAGTCGTATTCATATACAACCCCCCACCAAGTGACAGAAGACCCAGACAGGAATATGATAGAAACAACATGGCCACCATCAACATAATAGAGAGAGCAGCTTCTGTGGGTAGCAGGAATCGATCTGGACTACTAATCATGGGGGACTTCAACCACGGGAAGATAAATTGGGAAAACAGAGACCCACACGGAGGACAAGACACATGGAGAGCTGAGTTGCTATTCGTGGAAACAAGAAACTTTCTAAACCAACACGTCAAGGGACCGACAAGAATGAGAGGAAAAGATGAACCAGCTTTGCTTGATCTGATATTTATCCTAAATGAGTGGGATATAAGGGAAGTTAAGTTGGAAACACCCATGGGAATGAGTGATCACAGTGTATTGATCTTTGAGTACCTGGTATAGCTAGGAATTATCTCCCCAAAAATAAACTGGGAAACAAAGGGCTGGCTCAGGGAGCCGGTCGACCGAGCGAACAGCACGCTGGACTTGTGATCCTGTGGTCCCGGGTTCGATCCCGGGCGCCGGCGAGAAACAATGGGCAGAGTTTCTTTCACACTATGCCCCTGTTACCTAGCAGTAAAATAGGTACCTGGGTGTTAGTCAGCTGTCACGGGCTGCTTCCTGGGGGTGGAGGCCTGGTCGAGGACCGGGCCGCGGGGACACTAAAGCCCCGAAATCATCTCAAGATAACCTCAAGATAACCTGGCGTAACGAAAGGGAAATTATGAGAAGATGAGAAATTTTCTAAGGGATATACCATGGGACACAGAACTCAGAATTAGGTCCGTACAAGACATGATGGACTATGTCACCCAAAAGTGTCAGGAAGCAGTAAACAGGTTTATCCAGGCCCGACAGGAAAAAACAGAGAAACAAAAGAAGAATCCGTGGTTTAATGGGACATCAATGACAGCAAAGGAACTGAACAAAACGGAACAAAAGTGAGCGTGGAGGAACTTCAGTTATAACAGAACACCAGAAGGCAGAGAGCTAGATACCAGAGAACCAGGAACGAGTATGTTAAGTGTGAGAAGAGAAGCTGAGAAAAACATGAAAATGATATAGCTAATAATGCCAAGACCGAAACAAAGCTACTCCTCTGTCACATCAGGAGGAAAACAACAATGAAGTAACAGGTGATGAAACTTAGAACGGGGGAGAAGAGGTACACAGAGAATGACAAAGAGGTGTGTGAAGAACTCAACAAGAGATTTCAGGGGCTTCACAATACAACAAGGTGAGGTCACTGCGCTAGGAGAGGGGGCAATAAATCAGGCGGCCTTGGAAGGGTTCGAAATAACAAGAGATGAGGTCAAGAGGCATCTGTTGGATCTGGATGTGAAGAAGGTTGTTGGTCCAGACGGAATCTCACCATGGGTATCATGGGTATTGAAAGAGTGGGCAGGAGCACTTTCCTTGCTACTCTACATAGTGTATAATAGGTCACTGGAGACGGGAGACCTACCAGAAATATGGAAGACGACTAATGAAGTTACTGTATACAAAAAGGGTGACTGACAAGAGGCACTGAACTACAGGCCAGTGTCCTTGACTTGCATACCATAGCAAGGCGATGAGAGGATCGTGAGACAAAACTGGTAACACATCTGGAGAGAAGGGACTTCGTGACAATTCGCCAACATGGGATCAGGGAGGGTAAATCTTGCCTTACGGGCTTAACAGAATTCTACCACCAGGTGACAAAGATTAAGCAAGAAAGAGAAGGCTAAGCGGACTGCATTTTCTTGGATTGTCGGAAAGCCTTCGACACAGTACCCCATAAGAGGCTGATACATAAGTTGGAGAAACAGGCAGGAATAACTGGTAAGGTGCTCCAGTGGATAAGGGAGTACCTAAGCAATAGGAAGCAGAGAGTTACAGTGAGGGGTGAGACCTCTGATTGGCGTGAAGTCACCAGTGGAATACCACAGGGCTCTGTACTGGGTCCTATCCTGTTTCTGATATATTTAAATGATCTCCCGGAGGGTATAGACTCATTCTCTCAATGTTTGCTGACGATGCCAAAATTATAAGAAGGATTAAGACAGAGGAGGACTGCTTGATGCTTCAAGAAGACCTAGACAAACTGAAGGAATTGTCGAACAAACGCTAGAGTTTAACGCAAGCAAATGTAATGTAATGAAGATAGGTGTAGGGAGCAGAAGGTCATATACAAAATATCATTTGGGAGATGAAACCCTTGAAAAGTCAGAGAGAGAAAGACTTAGGGGTTGATTTCACGCCAGACTTGTCCCCTGAAGCTCATATCAAAAGGATAACTTCAGCGGCATATGCCAGGTTGGTCAACATAAGAACGGCAGAAAGAGCCAGAGCTCCACCCTCGCAAGCACAACTAGGTGAGTACCAGGTGGAGAGTGACGGTAGCCTGGTTGAGAGTGACCGTAGCCTGGTGGAGAGTGACCGTAGCCTGGTTGAGAGTGACCGTAGCCTGGGGGAGAGTGACCGTAGCCTGGGGGAGAGTGACGGTAGCCTGGTTGAGAGTGACCGTAGCCTGGTTGAGAGTGACCGTAGCCTGGGGGAGAGTGACCGTAGCCTGGGGGAGAGTGACGGTAGCCTGGTTGAGAGTGACCGTAGCCTGGTGGAGAGTGACCGTAGCCTGGTGGAGAGTGACGGTAGCCTGGTGGAGAGTGACGGTAGCCTAGTGGAGAGTGACGGTAGCCTAATGGAGAGTGACGGTAGTCTGGTGTGGGACGTGCAAATTCGTCAAATGACATATTGGGATCCTTCCAGTGGTTTTAATTTTCAAATATTGTGAAACCTTTATGTACAAATTGATGCACATGTATACCCATACAAGGTATTACATGATATTAATCATAAGTTTCCTGTTCCATGCCGACGTTAGAGTCACGGGGCATTAGAATACCTTCATCAACATGTAAAACAAAATTATGCACTCAACCAACAAACTGAAAATGAAGAAGTGATGACGATTCGATCTGTTGTGGATTAACATAAAATCGTCACTGTTTCTCCTTCCCTCCGCCCCATCCCAAATCCTTGTCCTGACCTCTATCCATGCGCTATGTTTTCGTAATGGCCTGGTGCTTTCTCCTCATAATTCCCTTCCCTTCTTTTTAGATGTGTAGGGGGGGGGGGTGTGGAGTGTTTAAATGTTCTTTACAGTTTAATGGAAACACACTATTACCCCCCTCCACAGCCTCTGAGGACGGTATGGAATAGAAACTTTATGACTGACACATTTACCATTAAAGATATTCTTACATATATCTCTCATGTAATATTTCCTGTTATCAGTCTGTATCGTGGGATGACAAACCAAAAATTGCAAAAAAAATTCACCGTGAGGCGATTTTTAGTTTTTTGCTCCAAGGTTCCGTACTGCAAATACGGCAGGAGATCTATTTTTGTGTACATCTAAGTAAATATATAGATAATTCCAGACATAGTCCTAGGCAAGGGAGCTACACAGTCCATTACTACATGAGATCGTAAAGGAGCGATAGGAATTGTGTGATTGGGTTCCCCAATGGTTTGGCATGTTACATACCTGCTACAGTGTTGGATGACATCACTCTTTACATTTGGCCAGGAGAAATAACTATGAATATTGTAATATTGTGGATAAGTTATAGTCACACCTTAATGTTCCCTCGCGATACCAACATTTGCTGCTGTAAGTTACCTTCTCTCGGTAGACACCAGGCTACTCCTTCCACTGACACCACCTCCAATTCCACTGACACTACCACCCATTCCACTGACACCACCTCCAATTCCACTGACAAGAAAGACGTTTAAGATCTCCATTTTCTCGGTAGAAGATGATTCTTGTAATAGTATTCGGTAGCTGCATCTACTGTCTCCTCTTAAGAGACAGCTGCATCTTCACACTCGGCAAGACTACGATCACACCTTTGAAAATAACTCAGGAGTGCATTCTGGTTCTAGTTCTTTAGAGACAGGTTAAGTAAGAGCAATGTCTTTCTCCTCACCTTCACTGTTCTCATGTTAAGGAGATAGTAGAGGCTCTCTCTTTCGTCCTCTGGATAGTCATGCAACGTGCATGACTATCCTCATGCATGACTATCCGATAGTTGAATGACTATCCGACTATCCTCAGGATAGATGTGGATCTCTCATGGCAGTTTCTGAGAGATCCGCATCAGTTTCCCTACTCAAAGTCCATAATGGCCTCTGGAACATTAACTTGGTAATCACAGTGTTTAACTTTGATTTATCATCCATTGACCTGATTACCATGCACGCAGGACTCACTACGTTAATTAGGAACTTACATAACGTGTTCGAGTTCATCTTAAGTTCGGCTACAGTTTCATTTATTTTACCCAGGTAAAATTATTGTTGGCGATTAGTTTTACGATTTAATATTAATGCGATTAATATTGATTTTAATGTTACTCACTTGCTTATATATATATATATATATATATATATATATATATATATATATATATATATATATATATATATATATATATATATATATATATATATATATATATATATATGTATATATCCATTTGGTCCTGTATATTGGATCGGTAAATTCTTTGGTACAGTTTGGGGGTGACCCTGGAGTAGTTTTGTTTTTATTTTTGTAATTCAGTTGTTAAGTTCCAGTGTGGTTTTAGTTTCCTGTGAATCTTATGATTAACCCTTGGATAATGAGGCACAAAACAATTAGATATATATTCAACTATATGATAGACTGGGGACTGGCCTGTAAGAGACCTTTGGGCCATACGGTTGGACAGCCTATAACATCCTGTAACACCCAGAACAACCCAGCAACACTGCAACATCCTGTAAGAATTAATTTGTCTGCTAATTGCTCCCCTGTCCCCCTTGATTCTCTGCTCTTCTAGTCTTACTTCTGCCAGTCTTTCCTCACATCGTAACTCGTGTTGTCTGGTCTTTTATGCCTTCTCCTGCTGTTTATTCCCCATTTATTGCCAATATGTCATTTATATTTTTGAGGTAATTCCAAGTTCTTTAAAGTTAATGCATCTGCCTCGCTTACGTGATAAAATTCCCTCAATGTCTACTTTGGAAACTCCACTTCATGAATGTGGTGTAATAACATCTGATTAATTAACTTCACCATAATCAACAAAAAATCTCCTCCATATTATCTGCATAAACCCGACCTGTTTAACCCCCTTGATATCTTCTGCTGAAGGTGTGTCACACATGTCTTGCTCTGTTTCCACCATCTTGAACAATAACTACAAATCAACAATTACACGAGATTTGTTAATTGAGCTAGTAGCCATTCACAGGAACACACACTTACCTGAAACGTGAAATCGTTGTAGAAACGATTTAGATATTTCACGCCACGACGAGCAGATTCTCCAGCATCTCTTACGGCTCACCCTTTCCCCAGTACATTACCTGTTAAGGCAAATGAATGATTATTTGACTGCACTCAAAGATTTACTGATAAATATCGTACCCTTACTGGTCAACTACTTTCTTATATATAAATTAATATTATAATATATTGTCCATATATAGGAATAGGTTAGGTTATGTTAGGTGTTTGGCTTATGTTGGCGATTATTTGTATTTGTAGTACGTGGGTGAATTAGGCATTTACACTGTTGTGGTTCGAACAAAAGTCGTCAGTGAAACACTTGTTCCGGAAGTGTTCGATGGTTAACAGTTGTGAGTCGTGTGTAAACCGTTTTTCATTCCAGCCCGTCCTTCAAACAAAGACCCAAAAGTGATTCCATGTTTATTTAGTTTGGCACATTGCTGGTATTAATACCTGGCGGTTCCGAGTACAACACCTGTCACCCTCGTATATATTGTACTTTTGGGCCAACATATATTTCATCTATTTACCGATAATTTACCTTCCTAACTCGTTTATTTGATAGAAAATAAGGTAGGGTAAGCTCCTGAAGAACTGGGAAGGAGAGCTCAGAGTATGCAAGGACGGGTCTCAGGTTATATCACAGTCGTCTGACACATGTCATTTTACTAATTAGGCTTAATTGCATAATTATTATTTATTATATTTTAATATTATATAATTTCTTCAATTACTTTATCAAACAAAAAACCAATAAGAGTTCAACAGGTCCAGAGACACTTCAAGATGTTACACGACCTAACATCACCTTCACTCCAAATTTCTACCACCTCCGGGTTACTCATGCCCGTGCTGCCATCTCTTGTGGGGGCTCATTCTTCACTAATCAATCAATAAGAGTTAAACAGAAGACTAATCTGAGCCCCCAAACAAAATAATTGAAGCCAATGCAAAATAATAATCAGATCCAAGCAAAATAATAATCATAAAATTGTAATTAAAATCAATTGATATTATTACTGTTGTTATTATTTACCTTTCTAGCAAGTTTTCACTGCTACGATCACATCCAGGTGACTTGAGGCGTGGCTCCACCCGTACTAGGGCGATGGTTATCACCCAGCAGTATGCAAATGCCATCTGATTGTGTTCACCACCAGACAACTCTGGCAATCGTTTTAAAAGTGGGGAAAAAATATCCGGAGATATCCTTAGTTACCTTGGTGAGGTCTTAGCAAGCAGATACACACCTTCTCTGCCAATCACCTTCCAGCCGTTTGAACAAACAGCGCGACCACTCTATAGTAAGGGAGCTCCACCCTAGTGGCTGTGTGAGAAGTGTGTCCGTGACGGCTGTGGGGGTGTTGTCCCCCATATGGGGGTGGTACGCCTGTTGAGTAGGCATGGGGACTTACCGGCCTCTATTGCAGAGAACCTCGTCGACTGGTCTGGCTTTTACGGTGCCAGTGGGTCACATGGTGGTTGGTGTTGCCCTGGTGGATGTTCTACATGTGCAGTTGTCGGAATTGGTGGGCATCCAGCTGCTTCAGGGGAACCGCGCTGTGGTCGAGTTTCACCATCAAGCTGCATATCAGGTGTTTCTGGGGCGGTGTGAGCGGCATGTTTACCCTCTCCCTAATGCCGCCGGTTCTGTTAAGGTAGTGAACCTCAGCGTCGCCTTGACGTATGTGTCGGTGCGTGGTGCCCCCTTTGAGTTTCACGACGATCTCTTAACTGCTTGTTCTGAACGGTTTGGTACTGTGCTAAGCATTCGTTGGACCAAGGTCCTTGCTGGGCACTGAGCTGGGATGCTTGAAGGCTCCCGCACCCTGACCATGTCACTGAAGAGTAGTGTTCCGTCCTCTGTGTTCTTGTTGGGTTACATGCTTCGCTGCCTGTATCGGGGGCAACGCGCACCTGTTATAGGTGTGGTAATAAGGGTCATCTAGCTGCAATGTGCGACGTGGGAGCAACTGGCAGGGTGCATATTGTTGTTCCCTAACTCCTCTTTCCACTTCAGGGGGGGGGGGGGGATGGGGTGTTTATGTAGCTTTGGGGCACCAATCCCCCCAGTCACTGGGCATGGCAAGAAGGCACCCCTAAGCATATTTAATTCCCTATCAAACACAAACTAAAATACACATATATGGCAGATCTCATTACAACCCACAAGAGTTAAGATGATAATAATAACACACAAAGGATAACATGAAAATAACATACAGAAAATGGAAAATTATTTTGTATTTGCTTTTTCTTATATGGGACACAGCACACTAAGGGAGAGGTGCACAGTATATCATTAAAAAAGAACTAAAGCTGAAGGCAAAACAACAAGCTGCCTAAGCGGCAGCATTTGTGACTTGACATCGGCTTACATGGAAAAGATTATTCATAGTGGAAGCTCCTAACAAGGCCCCGGGAGGGATATCATGTATGCGCATGGGGGTCCCTCCGGCCTTACCCACTCGTGGGCTCCGGCCAGGTCATCCACCCTCTTGTGAAAACTATTTGGAGAAGTGGTACTCCAGATGACAACTCTGCTTAGATAGTTGGCTACCAGCTATCCTGGCTGCGGTTCACCTAAGCAAGACTATATTAACCCTTATGCACCCTGTGCATAGTGATCCTGGGACTAAGGTGGTCTGCCCCTTGATGTGATCTTGGACCATATTCTGTAGATGGAATATGTCCAGGTCAGGGCTTTCACAGAGCAAATCTCAAGGTCGCTCTTGGTGAGTCCCATATCCTGTAGACCACGCGCACTCTCCTTGCACCATCCTCCTCTCCAATTAAGTGTTATTGAAGAGGCGGATGCTGTGTGCTTCCCGGTATATTCCCTGACCTTTTGAAGGATCTCTGGGGTGCCGTACGAGTCGCACTTGCTCTGATGTGGACGGGAGAGTGCGAAGTTATCAGCAGAGACCTGGGTGTCTAATATAAAGGTCTCATCACCTTTGCAAGCTATGATGTCAGGCTTGCAGAAGGTCCCTCCATCCGGTATACGGACTTCACGTTCCACCTCAAAACCTCTTTGCCGCAGGCGGCCGGCTACGAACCGGGTGATATCGTCATGATGACCCGAGCCCCGTATGTCTTGTGGCATGCTTGGGATATGTAGCCCAGGGTCCCTGATTTCTGGTAAGCATCGCAGAGACCAGAAGCCTCAGGTCTACCCCTAGCTGCTCTAGACGATGTGGCTACAGTGTTTGCCTTAATCTGGATGGCATGAGCAAAATCTCCTCCACTTAGCAGATGGGTACCGGATGCGACCCACTTGTGGCAAGATGGAACCTCACAAGAACATGCAAGGCCGGCACCGTCGACCATGCTATACAGTTTTTGCTTTCCACTTTCTAGAGCGCTCAGTCGTTCAATTAGAAGGGGTTCTGGTGGCTGTGGTCGGGTCTACCCATCGACGCATTCGCACTTGAAACGCGGGTAGGAGAGCAGCTGCCACTACCACTGGATCTCCTACTCTACTAACGCCCCAAGCATCTTGTTCTTCTGTAGGCGGATTGATGTGGCAAAGTCGGGTATTCCTAGTCCACCGTCCCTCACGTCGGCATGAAAATAGGCATTAGGAGTATCATGAGGCAGCCGCAGCCAGCCACAAATGGCATGCCGCAGCCGCCAGTAAAGCCTTGCTAATTCCGTCTTAAATACGCGTCCTAGAACAAGCCGGTGGTTCATCTTGGGGATTAGGCGGTGTTTTAGTAGGTACAGCCTCTGTTGGGGTTTGAGTGGCGCCTTAGTGATGTTCGTCAGGCCGTCTTCAAACAGGGAACCATAGGATAAGCATCTGTCCC
Source organism: Procambarus clarkii (assembly GCF_040958095.1). Classification (NCBI taxonomy): domain Eukaryota; kingdom Metazoa; phylum Arthropoda; class Malacostraca; order Decapoda; family Cambaridae; genus Procambarus; species Procambarus clarkii. The sequence continues at coordinate 16,012,910 of NC_091177.1, forward strand.
CGGCCCCGATAATTATTCCTAAGTACTTATACTCGTCCGCCACTCTCATAGTACCGATTTCATCGTCCCCGACGTAGTATGCCTTCCTGGTGGGGGCCTGCCACGTCTTGCGATGTGCATCAATCGCTATGCTTAGTGTATGGCATTTCACAGCATTTACTTTAAGACTTCGTGAGGAGGACTTTCCACCCCTGATGACTTCGGACGCTTCTGAAGATGGAGTGAGTGCTATACCAGAGGTGCCTGATTGCCTGTCTGCTGCTTCGCCTGTTGAGGCGGATACTACGTCTTGTACGTCACGTCTGTTAATTCATGTGGTCCCGGAGGTAGTTGTTACGCCAGTGTGTGCAAGTGTCGGGCCGTCGCCTGCACTACGTGTGGTGGATGTCCAAGTGGAAGTCCATGTCCCGCCCCCGCCTGTGGATGTGGTACCGGCTCCCGGGGGTTCAGTTTCTTCTGTTTTGGTGGGCCTACCTCCGCTGGGGCTTGGGCCTACCAACCCTGTGAGTTTGGAGGATTGTAGTTCTGATGATGTACTCCCTTTACAGATGTCCACATCTCCTAACCAGTCATTTATCTGTTTTCTTCTACACTGCCCATAATCTTAAATTGTTTATCATCCACCATACTATTTTTCATATGGGTTATCACCTCAATATTTGCTAGACCTTCTAATCAGGTCAGGCTTGATGAATAACTCTCAAGGAGGGAGACTCGTTTCTCCTGTAGGCTGAGATCATAACAGTCGGTAAACGTCCTCACACCACAGCTGCTAGCAGTCGACTCCCCTTTGTTACTCTGTCCCCGGGTTGGGTTGTTTGTTTCTGTGAAGGGTCATTTTATGTTCGGGTGCTTCGGTGCCTTGTTTAATTTTCAATTCTGTATTTTATAATAAAAAAAAGCTCTGTGGTAAGGTGACGCTGTGAAAATTTGCAAGAACTTTAAAGAACCTGGAAAGTCTTAGCTATGAAGAGGAAGAATATTACTAGTAGTTATATTGCATTTTATCTCTCAGAAGATGCTATAAACTTCTCTGATAAACAGGGAAGCGAGACTGAGGTGCGAGTATGGGAGGTGACCGACATTCAAGTTCAGGTATGTTTATTGAGACAAGATAGAAATACATCTCAAAGGGATATAGTAGCTTAGACTATTTCTACCCCTCAAAGTAATTGACATGGAGTGGTTAAGACAGGACCAGTGTCACTCTCTGAGTAGCCAATTGAAGCATATTTAATGCTACAATATCTGATTTTCAGGTATTGGCTGCTTGCTTGTTGCAGGGTGCGGTCACGGCGTTGGCGCTCTCTCAGTTGTTGGCTGACGTCTGGTGCGAGCAGGTCGCTGTTGTTGGTGTGTGGTGTGCCGGCTAGCCTGTGGGGGCTGCTGGCGTTATGGCGTCGTCGGTGACGCGGATTCGGAGGGTTGATTCCGCAGGATTGGAGTTCTCGGCGGCTGCTGATTGGGCGTTGGTGGAAGTGACGCTTTTGGATGTTTTCCAGGTGGACCTGCTCACTGTTTACGGCCTTGAGAAGATCTCTGACAAGCGTGTGGTGATCAAGTTCTCTGCCCCTGATCCATATCAGCGTTTTGTGAGTGATTTTGCTGGGCGTTCTCATCTGCTCCCGGGCTCTGCTGGCACTGTGGAGGTGTCGGACCGGTGTGTGGCGCCGACGTTTGTCAGCATCCATGGAGTTCCCTTGGACTTTCCCGAGGAGGTCCTTCGCACCTGCTTCTCTCGGTACGGTACTGTATTCACTCATCGTATAACCTGCCTCCGCTCAGACCGCCTGTCGGGCTTGAGGACCAATGTGCGGACCCTTGGCATGCGCTTGACGCGTGATATTCCTTCTCAGGTCAAGTTCTACGGCTTTAACATGCGGGTTTTCTATGAGGATCAACCACGCACCTGTTTTCGGTGTGGTTTGCGAGGGCATCTTGCGGCCGGTTGCACTGCTTCCGGGATGGGGGAACCAGCTATCTTCCAGGAGGGTGATTTTCCCCCCTTGGGGTTGGGGGGGCCAAGCCAGGTGGTGCAGAGACCGTGTTTGTCCCCCGCGGCCCCTCCTCGTTGTTGGTGCCTTCTGCTTCGACTGATCCTACTCCGGCTGTTCAGCAGTTTGGCCCGCCTGGCTCGTTGGAGTCTGATGTGGCACACCCACTTCCTGCACACGTCGTCACTGCGGAGGTTCATCGGGCTTCAGATGTTGCTGCCATGGAGACAGGTACATCTGTGGAAGCTGCTCCATCGTGTATAGGTGGGAGTGACGATCCTGCAGGCCCTTCGTGTGGGGTTGCTCCTTCGTCTGGTGGCCGTTCATCCGACGTGGTTGCTGCTGCTCCGGAGGTGCTGCGGTCCTCTCGTAGCTCTAGAGGGCCTTCCCCGGTCGCGACGTCGGACCAGCCCCGTCGTAAGCGGGAGACGCGGGCGCGTTCCTCTGACAAAGGTCCTCCCATTAAGCGAGGGGGGTCTACGGCTGGAGCTGCTGTGGCGTGCGCCCCTCCTCCTCCTCCCTCTGGTGGCCTGATGCGGTCTGTTGCACCCGGGGCCCCCTCTGGGGGCAGTGACGCCCCAGGAGCAGTTGCGGTTGATCAGTGGGTGGTGTCCTCAGGTGTGGAAGGTCCTGGACGGGATGCGCTGACGTTGAAGTTTACAAAGTCTACAAAGAGTGCGAGCGCCGACGTTTCTGTGGGGCCCTCCTCTGCAGGGTTGCCAGATGGTGCGCCTACTGTTCCTACTGCCTCCCATGTGGGGGGCTCTGCTCCACCTACGGGGGCTGTGGGGTTGGCGGGGTCCTCATTGCCTTCCTGATGGCGCCCTCTCTGACTTGTGCGACGCTGAATGTGCGTGGATTGCGTGACTTGGCTGTGCAGATGGGCTTGGTGGCTGTGCTTCATGAGCAACGTGTAGATGTAGCCTTTATTCAGGAGCATAATGTGCGTGACTTGAGTGCTTTGTCTGGGTTGACTGATGATTTTCATGTAGTGCTTAATCCGCCGAGGATGTCCTTTGGGGGCACGCTGATGCTGTTCTCCCGGAGGGCGTCCATTTCCGTGCTTCACACGGAGATGGATGAAGATGGCCGGGTGTTGTTCGCTCGTGTGCGGTACCTCGGGGTGGAGATTCCCTTATTGACTGTGTATGCTCCTTCTGGCACGGCGCGTCGCAAGGAGAGGGAGGAGTTTTTCCAGGGTGGGCTGTTACACTTCTTGCGTCATGACACAAGGGACATGGTTTTTGGGGGCGATTTTAATTGTGTCACTCTCGCACGGGATTGCAATAGTGCGCATCCGCAGAATGTTTCTCGGGCGTTGGTCTCCATTTTACAGAGTTGTGGGTTTCGTGATGCTGCTCTCATGTTTGGGGGCGATTTGGAATTCACCTTTGCTGCGCGAGGGGCGTGTTCCAGGCTGGATCGTTTTTATGTTCATGGGCGGGAGGGCTCTGTTTTTGCGTTTCGTACGGTTCCTGTTGCCTTTTCTGATCATTGTTTGGTTGTGGTGCGTGTTGCTGTTCATAGTCAGGTTTGTGTGGGGAGGGGTTGGTGGAAGTTGAATTGTCGGTTGTTGCGTTGTCCTTGGGTGCGTGAGGCGTTTCGTGGGTGGTGGGTGGGGCTTGATGCTCGCAAGTGCGAGTTTTCGTCTGTGTTGGACTGGTGGGAGTGGTGCAAGGTGAAATGCAAGTCCTTTTTTGTTGTGGTTGCGAGGCGTGAGGCGGCAGGGTGGTTTGGTTTGTTGCGCTTTCTTCAGGCGCGGTTGACTCGGTTGTATGTGTTGCTAAATGGTGGGGCTGATTGTTTTGATGCTATTTCGGTGTGTAAGGAGCGCATTTGTGGTTTGTGGGAGGAGTTGGCAGAAGGGGTTCGGGTGCGGGCTCGTGTTGACGAGCGTGTGTCTGGTGAACGGCTTTTTCCTTTTCTTTTGCGGAAGGAGAAAGCCCTTCGGGACTCGGTTCTTTTCACCGGTCTCCGGCGTCCGGATGGTTCTGTTTTGTCTAACACGGATGGGGTCCTGTTGTATGTGCAGCAGGAATTGGGAGCGCTGTATGGGGAGGTAGGGGTGGATGAGGATTTGGCTGCTTTCTTTTTGCGTCACTGCTCACCTGGTTTGTCGGCTGCGGGTTGTTCCGCTTTGGTGAGGGACGTGTCGTCGGCTGAGCTCTGGGATGTGGTGCGGTCTTTCCGTTCCGGCAGAGTGGCTGGCTCGGATGGGCTCCCTGTGGAATTTTATGTGACTTTCTGGGATGTGATTGGGGAGGCTTTTTTGGAGGTGGTGCGATTTTGTTTCCTGACCTGTTCCTTACCCGCATCCCATTATGTTGGGGTTGTGAGGTTGCTTCCGAAGCCAGGTGAATTGCGTTTTCTGTCGAATTGGAGGCCGATCACCCTGTTAAATGTTGATTATAAGGTTGTCTCGAAGTTGCTGGCAGGTCGGTGTCGGGATGTTATTGGTTCTGTGGTTTCGGTTGAGCAATTTTGTGGCATTCCGGGTAGGTCTTTGCTTCAGTGCAATGCTCTTTTACGTGATGTGCTTCTGTGTGCCTCTGAGCTTCGCCTACCTGCGGCGATGCTCAGCTTAGATTGGTCAAAAGCATTCGACCGTGTGTCGATGGGCTTTGTGCTGCAGGCTATGGAGAGGTTCGGGTTTCCTCCGTTGTTTCTTTCTTGGGTTCGTATGTTGTATGCCCGCTGTCATAGTCGTGTGTGCATTAATGTTTTTTTTAGTGCCCCCTTTGCCGTTCGCCGTTCGGTACGGCAAGGGTGTCCCTTATCTATGCTCCTCTATGTTATTTTTCAGGAGCCTTTGTTTCGTGCGGTTAAGTCATGTGCTTTGGTGGTTCCTCCGAGGCTGCCTGCTGGTCTCTGTTTACCGATCTGTGGGTATGCTGACGATACGGTTCTGTTTGTGGCGACAGATGGCTCTGTGGTTGCGGTTCAGGACCTTGTTCGGCGTTTTGAGCTGGCCACTGGGGCCCTTGTTAATAGGGATAAGTCCTGTTTGATGGGGCTGGGGAGCTGGACCTCCCGTTCAGTGTGGGCGTGGTCGTGGTTTCCAGTGGTCAGGTCGCTTCGGGTTCTCGGAATTACTTGGTTTAGCTCGTATGCCCAATCCTTGGAGTGGAATTGGGATGCGGTGTCTCGGTCGGTTGAGGTGGCGGTTGGTTTGTTATCCTTGCGTCCATTGACGGTTTATCAGCGGGCGATTGTTGTTACTAGCAAAGTTCTTTCGAGGGTGTGGTTTTTGGCTCAGTGCTTCCCCCTGGATCGGCGGCGTGCTCATAGGTTGGAGTGCAGAGTCTATCGGTGTGTGTGGTGTGGGAAGTATCATCCGGTTCGTCGCTCCTCCATGGTTTTGCGGGTGGAGGAGGGGGGTGTTGGCATCCCTGATGTTTTTACCAAGGCATTGGCTTTGTTTTGGGTGTCGTTGCGTCAGTATTTGGGGGAGGGTGGGGGCCTCGGTGCGCTTGGGATTTATTTCTGTTCAGTTCGGTTTAGCTATTTGCTTGAGTTAGGGGCTGGGTGTGAGGTCGCCTTTTGTACACCTGCTGTGTATTCGTGGGCAGTTGGGATTCTGCGGAAGCTCTGTCGTGTTCCTGGGTTTTTGTCCCTGTCATGTCAGGGGGTTTATGGGGTTCTCCTTCGTCGTGTGAGCCATCGGGTTGAGGGTTTGTTTCCATGCTGGGATTGGGGAGGGATTTGGTCGGTCTTGGGTGGGCGGCATTTGGCCCCGCAGCAGCGGGAGTTTCTCTTTCGGATGCTGCACGAGTCCTTGCCGTCGAATGATCGTTTGTGTATGCTTGGGTTGCGTTCTTCCGCGACATGTGCACATTGTGGATTGGTTGAGACGCAGTTACATGTGTTTTATTTTTGTGAGAGGGTACAGGGTTTAGTTGCTTGGTTGCGTGATGTGATTGCAGTGTTCTGTGGGCTCGGGTTTGAGGGGGATGTTTTACGGTTCCTGTTTCTTTCGTTTCCTCAGGGCTCCGGGCGGCTTCGGAACACTCTGAGTGTCTTGATTGCGGATTATGTGTTTTGCGTGTGGGTTGGGCGTTTGGAGGGCTATGGGGTTCGCCGGATTCTGGGTTTTCTGCGGGGGCGTTTGCGTTTTACATGGTGGTGGTTGCGGCGTGCTTTTCCAGTGAGGTTTGCTGATTGGTTCACTGACGCGTATGTTCAGGGTGATGCTTTGGGGTTGGTGGGGGGTCGGGGGTTTGATTAGTGTTTTGGTGTGGTGTCGATGGATTTGGGGGGGAGGGCATCTTGGGTCATTTGGGCATTTGGGTTGTGGGTATTCCCCCTGCCCCCTGAGGGCTTCCTCGGCTGTGCGTTGTGTGTGTTTGCCTGCGCTGTGCTTTTGTGTTGCTCCTTGTGTGTGTGTCCTTGTTGTGTGTGTTTTGTGTTCCTTTGCCGGATCCTGCGTGTTCCGCTGTTTTTTTTTTTGTGTGTGTGTGTGGGCGTTTTTTGTGGTGTGTATGTGTATGTATCTTTTCGTTTGTTCCACCGGTTCCTGCGTGCTCCGGTGCTGTGCTCCTGGTTATGTGGGCTTCTGCCTTGTGTGTGTGGCCCTTTTGGGTACTTTTATCCGTCGTGCTTCATGTAATTTTTCCCTTGTGTTATTTTAATTTATTTTCTTTTTTTTTTTTTATGCCGCTGGCTTATTATGTGTAGCTGCTCTGTGTGAGCCTTTGTGTTCTCTGTGTTACTCATGTGGATCTTGTGTTATGCATGATTGGCTTTCTTTTTATGTTGTATTCTTGTACAAAAGAAAAAAGAAAAAAAAAAAAAAAAGGAAAAAGTCTTCATGCTCTTGCATTTGTTCTGTACAATGTTTGTTGTCTTAAGAGTTCTTTGGGTTCTTTACTATGTACTTTGTCAGGCTTTGTATCTTTTTTATTGTGTATATTGTACTTTTATAAATAAAAAAAAAAATCTGATTTTCATGAATATATAGTAACAGTGATTTTGTTGCTTCGCTACGATCATGGAGGAAAAGAATCTTGTTGTCAGTGAAACAATATATTTTCCTCCACACGCTGCTAAATGTGATGGAAATAGTGATATTGTGATTTGGACTGATTGTAGTGCTAGTGATGACGATTGACAGTGTTGACGATCACTGTCGAGGCTTCGTTGTGGTGGTGGTGTTGCTGGTAGGCTGGTTGTGATGGTGGTAGGCTGGTGGTGTTGGTGGTAGGCTGGTTGGGATGGTGGTGTTGGTGGTAGGCTGGTTGTGATGGTGGTGATGGTGGTAGGCTGGTTGTGATGGTAGTGATGGTGGTAGGCTGGTTGTGACGGTGGTGTTAGTGGTAGGCTGGTTGTGATCGTGGTGTTGGTGGTAGGCTGGTTGTGATCGTGGTGTTGGTGGTAGGCTGGTTGTGATGGTGGTGGTAGGCTGGTTGTGGTGTTGGTGGTAGGCTGGTGGGGTTGGTGGTAGGCTGGTTGTGATGGTGGTGTTGATGGTAGGCTGGTTGTGATGGTGGTGTTGATGGTAGGCTGGTTGTGATGGTAGTGATGGTGGTAGGCTGGTTGTGATGGTGGTGTTGGTGGTTGGCTGGTTGTGATGGTGGTATTGATGGTAGGCTGGTTGTGATGGTGGTGTTGGTGGTAGGCTGGTTGTGATGGTGGTGTTGGTGGTAGGCTGGTCGTGGTGTTGGTGGTAGGCTGGTTGTGATGGTGGTGTTGGTGGTAGGCTGGTTGTGATGGTGGTGGTAGGCTGGTTGTGATGGTGGTGGTAGGCTGGTTGTGATGGTGGTGTTGGTGGTAGGCTGGTTGTGGTGGTGGTGTTGGTGGTAGGCTGGTTGTGATGGTGGTGTTGGTGGTAGACGGGTTGTGGTGGTGGTGTTGGTGGTAGGCTGGTTGTGATGGTGGTGTTGGTGGTAGGCGGGTTGTGGTGGTGGTGTTGGTGGTAAGCTGGTTGTGATGGTGGTGTTGGTGGTAGGCTGGTTGTGGTGGTGGTGTTGGTGGTAGGCTGGTGGTGTTGGTGGTAGGCTGGTTGTGATGGTGGTGTTGGTGGTAGGCTGGTTGTGGTGGTGGTGTTGGTGGTAGGCTGGTTGTGATGGTGGTGTTGGTGGTAGGCTGGTTGTGGTGGTGGTGTTGGTGGTAGGCTGGTTGTGATGGTGGTGTTGGTGGTAGGCTGGTTGTGGTGGTGGTGTTGGTGGTAGGCTGGTTGTGATGGTGGTGTTGGTGGTAGGCTGGTTGTGATGGTGGTGTTGGTGGTAGGCTGGTTGTGGTGTTGGTGGTAGGCTGGTTGTGATGGTGGTGGTAGGCTGGTTGTGGTGTTGGTGGTAGGCTGGTGGGGTTGGTGGTAGGCTGGTTGTGATGGTGGTGTTGATGGTAGGCTGGTTGTGATGGTGGTGTTGATGGTAGGCTGGTTGTGATGGTAGTGATGGTGGTAGGCTGGTTGTGGTGGTGGTGGTAGGCTGGTTGTGGTGGTGGTGGTAGGCTGGTTGTGATGGTGGTGTTGGTGGTAGGCTGGTTGTGATGGTGGTGTTGGTGGTAGGCTGCTTGTGATGGTGGTGTTGGTGGTAGGCTGGTTGTGATGATAGTGATGGTTGTAGGCTGGTTGTGATGGTAGTGTTCATGGTAGGCTGGTTGTGATGGTAGTGATGGTGGTAGGCTGGTTGTGGTGGTGGTGGTAGGCTGGTTGTGGTGGTGGTGGTAGGCAGGTTGTGATGGTAGTGTTGATGGTAGGCTGGTTGTGGTGGTGGTGGTAGGCTAGTTGTGATGGTGGTGTTAGTGGTAGGCTGGTTGTGATGGTGGTGTTAGTGGTAGGCTGGTTGTGACGGTGGTGTTGATGGTAGGCTGGTTGTGATGGTGGTGGTTGTGGTAGGCTGGTTGTGATGGTGGTGTTGATGGTAGGCTGGTTGTGACGGTGGTGTTAGTGGTAGGCTGGTTGTGATGGTGATGTTAGTGGTAGGCTGGTTGTGATGGTAGCGTTAGTGGTAGGCTGGTTGTGATGGTGGTATTGATGGTAGGCTGGTTGTGATGGTGGTGTTGGTGGTAGGCTGGTTGTGATGGTGGTGTTGGTGGTAGGCTGGTTGTGGTGTTGGTGGTAGGCTGGTTGTGATGGTGGTGTTGGTGGTAGGCTGGTTGTGATGGTGGTGTTGATGATAGGCTGGTTGTGATGGTGTTGATGGTAGGCTGGTTGTGATGGTAGTGATGGTGGTAGGCTGGTTGTGATGGTGGTGTTGGTGGTAGGCTGGTTGTGATGGTGGTGTTGATGATAGGCTGGTTGTGATGGTAGTGATGGTGGTAGGCTGGTTGTGATGGTGGTGATGGTGGTAGGCTGGTTGTGATGGTGGTGGTGGTGGTAGGCTGGTTGTGGTGGTGGTGGTGGTGGTAGGCTGGTTGTGGTGGTGGTGCCTGCAGGAACAAGATAATAGATCTTTTCCAACCTATGTATTTACTGTTTGCATCTGCAGAATCGAACTATTAGCTCTTTGACCCCGCCTTTCTAACCAATTTATTTTTCCGCTATTATGCCTACTACAAATATTTCTCTTATACACACATCCCCAGGATGCAGCCAGTAGCAGCTGTCTAACATCCAGGTACCTATTTACTGCTAGGTTAACAGGAGTATCGGTGTGAAAGAAACTCTGACCATGTTTCATGTTTCTCTGATCATGTTTCTGATCATGAACTCTGATCATGTTTCTGCCTCTGGCGGGGATCGATCACGGGCCCTTAGAACTACGACCCCAGAGCGCTGGCCATTCAGCCGCGAGGCCCCCACTCCGTTGTGGAGGCGAGATGTCATAACACTGAGTGTGTATCCGACGTTGTCTAGACAGACACCTGCTGCCTTCTTGGCCCCTCTGCTCTAACCTTCATCACCAGTACTTCAATTAGCCTCTTTTTACTGCTCAAATTTATTATATTGTTTTCAAAATGTATCATTAACCTTCAAAATCTAATTAAAGGTTAATTTATTTATAGTGATTATTCTATCCCTCCCCCCCTCCCCTCGGATGTTTTTATTTTAATTCCTGGTTCATGTTGTCCAATAACTTGGGCTGGACGGTAGAGCGACGGTCTCGCTTCATGCAGGTCGGCGTTCAAATTCCCGCGACCGTCCAAGTGGTTGGGTACCATTCTTTCTCTCCATTCCATCCAAACTCCTTATCCTGATCCCCCTTCCAAGCGTCCAAGTCGTACTGGCTTGGCGTTTTCCAAATAAAACAAATGACCAAATAAAAGTCATTGTTTTTGTCTTCTTTGTAAATAAAAGTTCTTCTTTCTAGATTTCTACTGGAATTTATTTGGGATTTAATGGGTGGGCTGATTGTATTTTCTTGAACTCTCAGGAAGCCTTTGACACATTAACCTCTATGAAGCTGGTACAAGAAACAGGCAAAAGTAACTGGTCGGGTGTTCCAGTGAATAAGTGAATACCTAAGCAACAGAAGACAGAGAGTTACTGTAAAGGATGAAACTTCAGAATGCCAAGAAGTCACCAGCGGAGTCCCACAGGGCTCTGTACTCGGACCTATCCTGTTTCTGATATACGTGAACGATCATCCAAAGGGTGGGAACTCATTCCTCTCAATGTTTGCTGACGATGCTAAAATTATGAGCAGAGTACAGAGGAAACTTCAAGATGACCAGGAGAAAATTAAATATGGGTCCAAAAAATGGCTTCTAGAGTTTACCTCAAGCAAGTGTAATGTAATGAAAATAGTTGTAGGGAGCAGGAGGCCACATACAAGGTACCACATGAGAGATAAAATCCTTCAAGAAACAGGAAGAGAGAAAGCTCTGGGGGTCTATTTCACACCGGACTTGTCCTCTGAAGCTCCATCAGAAGGATATCATCAGCTGCATATGTCAGGATTGCCAAAGTAAGAATTGCCGTTAGAAACTTATGTGAAGAATCCTTTAGAACCTTGTATACCACATATGTCAGATCATTCCTGGAGTATGCAGCTGCAGCACGAAGTCCGTATCAAGTTAAGCACAAGACAAAGTTTGAGAAGGTTAAAAGAAATGCCACCAGATTAGTACCTGAGCTGAAGTTATAAGGAACGAGGTAAGACTACTGGAATTAAACCACACGTCACTAGAAAATAGAAGAGTTAGAGGAGACGTGATTACCACATACAAAATTCTCAGAGGAACTGAGATGGTAGATAAAGATTATTATTTATTATTTAACTCGGGTGATACTAACACAAGGAGAGACATATGGAAACGGAGTACCCAACTGAGCCAAAGATACATTAGAGAGATTTGTTTTAGTGTCAGAGTAGTTAACAAATAGAATGCATTAGGAAGTGATGCGGTGGAGGCTGACTCCATACACAGTTTCAAATATAAGATATATTAGAGCCCAATAGGCTCCCGAATCTGTACACCAGTTAATTGACGGTTGCGAAGCGGGACCAAAGAGCCGAAGCTCAACCCCTGCAAGCACACTTGGGTAGGTGCAATAACGTGAGTAAAGTGGGTCCTCGCGGTCGAGTAGACAGCGTTCGGTACTCGCAATATCGAGGCAAAAACAAACGACCACACTTTTCTTTAACCTAATGCCTCTGTTCACCTGGCAGTAAATAGCTACCACAGAGTTAGTCAACTGATATGGGCTGCATCCTGGGAATGTGTGTGTGAGAGGGAGAGAAAGAAATATATGAAGTAGAAATGATAGAGAAAAATCGACTTGGATTCAATTCATTCAGCAACCGATGGTTAGAAATGCAGGATACAAGAACCAACAGCTCTATTATAACGAATATGATTAGCACACCAATATAATGTTTGGGATTATAAAGACTCTGATTCTACCTTAATTATAATAATAATATGTAAAGAGGTACAGAGGGGGTGGGGGAGGAAGGGAATTATCAGGGGAAAGCGCTAAACCATTGCGACTATAGAGCACTTGGAAGGGTTCAGGATTAAGGTCTAGGATGGGACAGGAATAAGGAATGGTGCCCAACCACTTGGACAGTCGGGGATTGAACGCCGACCTACAGGAAGCGAGATCGCCACTCCACCGTCCAGTCCGAGTGGTTGGGGAGAGAGAGAGAGAGAGAGAGAAATAGGTATTTTAAGAGAGAGAGATCGCTCCTGCAGGTAATATGGGAATGTTTACCCAACACCACACAGTAACCTACACACGCACGCTCCCACCACCCTCAACATTACCGGATCAGGGACCGGGAGTGAAACTAAGAAAAACATCTCTTAATTTCCCACTGGCCAGGTGTGTGTGCAGCTATGAGCAGAGAGCCGTGGCTCTCTCAGCTCGAATGACTCTCAACCGCTTGGTTATCACTATAGACAGAAGGAGGGACGCTGGGGATGAATGGTGCACTCTCTGGACACTTCAGAATGGCATTGACCTCGAATCACTCGGAAGAAGGGGGGAGGAGGAGGGAGAGAGGGATGGGGTGGGGGAGGGGGGGATGGCAATAAAGGACAATTTGGTACACTACGCAAGAGGACGCTTTGGCATTTATGTGAAATGCTGAGGAACAGCCCACCGTACTGTGTCAGGCAGGTATGAATTAACACACAAGGGGGGAGGGGGGGGGGGAGGCATTTAGAAATATTAGTTCATTGAATTGATTTAATACGATCCCAACAACGTTTCCTTACTTGAGGAAAATACATGGTTCCCCCCCCCCCCCCAGAAAAAAAAAATGTATACACTTTTTAACATGTGATAGCGCAATTGATGCTTCTTTCTTTTCAGATTTAACCCATTGGAATTAATAATATCAGCCAGAATAAGCCTTCAACAAAGGACATTCATCACTTTCTATTACACTTTGAAAATTAAATGTATTTTTAATATTAAAAATAGCAATATTTTATAATTAATCAGAGTGTTATATATTTTTGGAACACCCTGTAGAAGTGATGTTACGGGCCAGGGGGCAGGAGAGCAGTACCACAGTGACCTCCACTCTGCATAAGGTTCTGATGTTGCACCCTTGCAGGTCCGTGCAACACACCCTAAGCCACGAGCAGTCCTCACTCCCTAGCCTGCCTATGTTTCAATCTTTTATACAGCTGTTGCTGGCCGTGTGAGGTCCTGCAGTAGTGTTTGATCTTGACTAATAATTTCAAGCTGATTAGCAAGGTCTCAACATATCTGAAAACATCATTAACTCCAATAAGCTCTTAACCCATCCTGACCTGGTCATACTAGCCGTCCCCATAGACATAATGTCTCATTGTCTACTGACAGACTGGTCGTCACTGCGACCAGACATGTTCCTCTGTTCCACTGTTATACAGATTTACTGTTCTCTTGGTACATATATAACGGGTTATGTTATGATTTAGGAAAACAGGTTGGGGTCAACCGCCTTTTAGAATGGCATGGGGTCTTACGGCTCCATTCTGCAGGCACAAATAGTAAATACAGATAGTAAACACATACACAGACACTCAAGTGACCGCTGGGTTTTGGCTTTAAATTATATATAGTTTTAGATGCTATGAATACTTGTGACAAGAGGAAGAGGAGAGAGGAAGATTAGTGTTGTATAAAGACGAGTACGATGTTATGACACCCAAGTGACGTGTGTGGTGTCGACTCCCCCCACTCAGTAGTTGGCACTCTTGGCCCCTCAGTTGGCACTCTTCGTCCCTCAGTAGTTGGCACCCTTGGTCCCTCAGTAGTTGGCACTCTTGGCCCCTCAGTAGTTGGCACTCTTGGTCACTCAGTAGTTGGCACTCTTGGCCCCTCAGTTGGCACTCTTCGTCCCTCAGTAGTTGGCACCCTTGGTCCCTCAGTAGTTGGCACCCTTGGTCCCTCAGTAGTTGGCACTCTTGGCCCCTCAGTAGTTGGCACTCTTGGCCACTCAGTAGTTGGCACTCTTGGCCCCCAGTTGGCACTCTTCGTCCCTCAGTAGTTGGCACCCTTGGTCCCTCAGTAGTTGGCACTCTTGGCCCCTCAGTAGTTGGCACTCTTGGCTCCTCAGTTGGCACTCTTGGCCCCTCAGTTGGCACTCTTGGCCCCTCAGCTGGCACTCTTGGCCCCTCAGTAGTTGGCACTCTTGGCCCCTCAGTAGTTGGCACTCTTGGCCCCTCAGTAGTTGGCACTCTTGGCCCCTCAGTAGTTAGCACTCTGGGCACCTCAGTAACTCACAACTTAACAGTTCAGGACGGTATTAAAAGTCTACATTAACCTTCACCAGTTTACAATGGGGGGGGGGGGTAAACTTATCATACATAACAACAGCTATTTTACATTATTTACAACACATTAAAGTTAATAACACTGGCACTTTTCACTGAAGCTAGATGCTACTAAGTTAAACTGGTCACGATTAATGTACACAAACCTAACAACATTGATGCACTAGATTTGCTAGACTCAGAGAAGAATCAAGACAAATGAAGATATACAGAGGCTACAGGACGACCTGGACAACCTGGAGGAATGGTCTAAAAGGGTTACTAAAGTTTCACTCAAGAAAGTGCAAAGTAATGAAATTAGGCGAAGGGAACTGGATGCTGAACACAAGGTACCATCTGGGAGGTAAAATCCTGCAAGAGTCAAATAGAAAGATCTGGGGGTTGATATCACACCGAATCTGTCCCCAAAGGCCCACATCAAAAGGATACCATCAGCGGCATATGCTAGATTGGCCAACAAAAGATCTGCCTTTAGAAAATTGCGTAAGGAATCGTTCAGGACCCTGTATACGAATTATGTTTGAACAATCCTGGAATAGGCAGCTCCAGCTTGGAGTCCATACCTAGTTGAGAGGCAGGACACAAGAGCCAGAGCTCAACACCCGCAAGAACCACTAGGTAAGTACAACTAGGTAAGTACATACACACGCACACACACTGAGGATAAGGGCAGATGTGATAGAGCAATCCTACTCCTACTCCAGACAAATTCACTACTAACGACAAGAAAGTGTGCAAGGAACTCAATTAGAATTTCCAGGAGATCTTCACAGTAGAGCAAAGGGGACGTCCCAGAGATAGGAGAGGGAATGTCTTACCAAACATTCATTATATGAGTTTGTAATTACCAGTGAGGATGTGAGGAAGCATCTGCTAGATTTGGAAGTGACAAAGGCTATAGGCCCGGATGGAATCTCACCATGGATACTAAAGGAAGAAGCAGAAACTTTTTGCCAACCACTCGCCATGGTGTATAAGAAATCACCGGTAACAGGTGAAGTGCCAAAAATTTGGAAGACGGCTAATGTAGTCCCGATATTCAAGAAGAGTGATAGACAGGAGGCGCTGAACTACAGGCCAGTGTCACTAACTTGCACACCATGCAAAATGATGGAGAACATTATGCGAAAGAAGGTAGTGGAACATCTGGAGCGGAAGAACTTTATATCACAACAACAGCATGGGTTCAGGGATGGCAGATCATGCCTCACGGGATTGATTGAAATCAATGACCAGGCAACAAAAATCAGGAAAGACAGAGAAGGCAGGGCAGACTGCATATTTTTGGATTGCCAGAAAGCGTTTGACACAGTACCACATAGGAGACTAGTGCACAAACTGGAGATGCAAGCAGGAGTGAAAGGGAAGGTACTCCACTAGATAATGGATTACCTAAGCAACAGAAGACAGCGAGTCACTTTGAGTGGGGGGGGAGGGGCCTTGGTGTGGCGAGGCGTCACCAGTGGAGTCCCACAGGGATAAGTCCTTGGACCTGTACAGTTTCTGATATATGTACATGATCTCCCCGGGGAAATAGACGCGTTCCTCTCAATGTTTGCTGAAGAGGCAAAAATTATGAGGAGGATATGACAGAGGAAGATATTATGAGGCTACAAAATGATCTAAATAACAAATGGCTACTAAAGTCCAACCCGAGTAAGTGAAAGGTAATGAAACTAGAGGACGGAAATAGGAGGCCAGACACTGGATACCGAATGGGAGATCGGTATCGAAAGTCGTTCACGAAACGAAAAGAGAGAAAGATCTAGAAATTGATTTCACGCCAAACCTGTCACCTGAAACCAACATCAAAAGAATAGCATCGGCGGGGTATGCGAGGCGGGTTAACATCAGAAATGCTTTCAGAAACCTGTGTAAAAAAAGCTTTCTGAACCTTGTATACCACGTATGTTAGGCCAATCCTGGAGTATGCGGCCCCTGCATGGAGCCCGTACCTTATCAAGCACAAGATGAAACTGGAAAAAGTTGAGAGGTATGTCACAAGGCTAGTTCCAGAACTAAGAGGCATGAGTTACGAGAAAAAGCTGAGGGAACTGCACCTCATGCCGCTGGAAGACAGAAGAGCCCGGGGAGACATGATCACAACATTCAAAATTCTCAGGGGAATTGACAGGGTAGACAAGGATGGATTATTTAACACGGGTGGAACACGCACGAAAGAACACAGGTGGAAGCTGAGTACCCAAATGAGCCAAAGAACCATTAGAAAGAACTTTTTCAGTGTCAGAGTAGTTAGTAAATGGAATGCATTAGGAAGTGATGTGGTGGAGGCTGACTCCATACACAGTTTCAAGTGTAGATATGATGGAGCCCATTAGGCTCAGGAACCTGTACCCCAGTAGATTGACGGTTGAGAGGCAGTACCAAAGAGCCAAAGCACAACTCTCGTAAGCACAACTAGGTGAGTATAACTATGTGAGTACACACACACACACACACACACACACACACACACACACACACACACACACACACACACACACACACACACACACACACACACACATGTTAGGGGGGCTGGGTGGCCGAGTGGACAGCGCTCTAGGCTCGTGAACTTAGGGACCGGGGTTCGATCCACGTACCCGTCGGAGACAGATGGGCAGTTTCCTTAACCCTGAAGCTCCTGTTACCTAGCAGTAAATAGGTACTTGGGAGTTGGACAGCTGTTACGGGCTGCTTAATGTATGTGTGTGTGGGGGGGGGGGGTGGGAATAGTTAGTAACAGTTGATTAATTGACAGTTGAGAGGCGGGCCGAAAGAGCAGAGCTCAACCCCCGCAAGCACAACTAAGTGACTACAACTAGGTGAACACACACAGGCACACACTCACCCTACCTCCTGCTTAACGACTGAAATTAAAGCAATTAACTTAACGACGAACAAGGCCAATTTGATCTAATTAAACTTGCGGTCCAGGGATGCAGGTAGGGTCGGTATTAACGACAAAGAAGATTAGTTAAACGATTAGCAAATCAGGCTACAGCTGGGTGTGGAAAGGAGGTAGGAGTGTAGGGGAGGTGGGGAAGGTTGTAGTGGTTGGGGAGTGATGGGTTAGGTGGAGGAAGGGGGGGGGGTGAGGAGGAGGTAGGGGGTGGAGACTGATGAATGAGGAAGGTGTAGGAGAGCGAAGAGAGAAGTTCAATAAATTTCATCAACCAATGAACTATGCTGGGATCTCAACTGTGTATAAAGAGTTCCAGAAATGATGACCAATTTGATGGACTAACTCATTACCGGAATCATCTCACTCGCCATTTTTCTCCGCATTTATAAATGTATATAACAAACAATGTCCGTCTATCCAAGGTAAGTGGCCAGACATCTGAGGCTTGCCTCATCCAACTTTGCACGGTGATCGCTGAGATGTACCCAACATGGTTGGGCCAGCGGTTACGAGGGACACAAGTGTGCCGTGAACACCATCAGATATCTCTAGACGCTGAAGTGTTACTTGACCTAAACATAGTTACTGATCTCATAAAGTGTACTGCTTCTCGTTGAAAAATATACCATTCCGATTGACTCCTAATTTGGAATAGACAAGGAAAAATAACAAGTCAAATGGAAACTCTTACAGTGCCTTATGGCACAAGCAGTAATTTCCCTCGCTGTTGACCCATCGAAAAATACAGTGTCCAACAGGTGCTACACACATTTGCAGACGATGAGTCACAATAACGTGGCTGAAATATGTTGACCAGACCACACACTTGGAAGTGAAGGGACGACGACGTTTCGGTCTGTCCTGGATCATTCTCAAGTCGATTGTGTGAGACTTGAGAATGGTCCAGGACGGACCCAAACGTCGTCGTCCCTTCACTTTCTAGTGTGTGGTTTGGTCTACACACATTTGTAATATATTTAAATGAAAAGACAGCATTAAGAAATTGCGACTGAATATTGAATATTAACTCCTAAATATAAAGGATACAGGAACCCTGGAGTCGAGTGGTGACTGGGGACAGACCAGGGCTACCAGTTGTCTTCCAAATTAACAACCTGACAACCTGAAGAGTCACCTAGTTTTGCTGGTGGGATTATTCAGGTAAGCTCATCTCTCTTAATTAAGTCTTTGACCTTGTACAGGGGATTAGTATCATATCAAAATTACTAGCTCGGCCACAACTCATAAAATATAAGTAAAAAATCATAAATCGAGATACTCATCTTGCTCAGTCGGTGATAAATTTCTTCCTTATGTGAAAATCGCCCACCTTCCAATTTCTTAAAGAACTCCCACTTTCACTTGCATAAACCCACGAACGAACATTTTCTCTCTCTCTCTCTCTCTCTCTCTCTCTCTCTCTCTCTCTCTCTCTCTCTCTCTCTGTCTCTCTCTCTCTCTCTCTCTCTCTTTCTCTCTATCTATCTATCTATCTATCTATCTATTTATCTATCTCGATCTTTCTCGCTCTATCTGTTTCTCCCTCCTTTGTCATCCTTTGAGATGATCACTTGTGCATGGAGTGAAATCAGTATTGAACTGAAAGACAGGAGCTGAACCATAACCCACCAAAAAAGGGAACTGAGAGTTGCAAAGGAGGAAATTTAAAGCGTCAAACGAATTCTTTTTAGGTTCAGACCAAGACAAGTAGCCTCCAAGTAGGAGGGAATATATCTATAGAAGGAACCTCTGCAATGAATGTCACGTTTGCACAAATGCCGAGAAAGATCCCAGAAGTCATGTCCAGAGTGAAGGAAGTTACCTAGAAAGCAGCAACATCGCAGGAAGCAGCAAGGTGCACGAATCAATCGTTGAAAAGGAAAATAGCTGTTGTCGTGTAGGCATTAAGGAACAAGAATTTTCCAGTCAGGGAGAGTGGAAAGGTAAGGACAGATCTACAGTCCCAGAGAGTCTGAAGGGGGTACAGATGGAGATGGCCAAACCATGTATAGAAAAGGTTTTCAGGCTTGGCTGGTTCAACAAAGAAAAAATCGATTGAATATAGTACTAATGAACGAGACTACAAGTGGAAAATTCTTGCAAAGAAGAGCAAACTGCAAAATGTAATGGAATACAAATTCTTTGAATTTATATCCCACTGTATGGAATACAATGGAGTACAAATATATTATTTCAGGGAGACATGACCTGGGACGAGAGAGTCCAGGCAGCAGATGCAAGGAAGAGGTGCAGGGAGAGGGCAAGGAACTAGGGAACCAGGGTCTTCAGTCCAAAAATCCCGGTGGGAGGTGGGGAACCCACAACCAGCAATTCAGCTACCTCAGAGAGAAATACAACACCCCCACCTGTCACTCCCAAGCTCAAGCCCAAACCCTCCCTGCCCCCATACTATGCCCACCCTACCAACCAAATTCACCCTTCCCCACTCACCCCTAGCACCCCTGCCTAACCTTTCATTGGCCTCCCTCTTACCCCAAGCAGACTTAGACCCCCCCCCATCCTCCACCCCACCTCCCTTCAAACCCCTCTTAACGTCCCCACAGATAAACAAACTCCACCAAATAGCACTGCCCATGGAACAACTTCCTACGCCAGTGGGTACAGCATGTCATAATGAGCATAGGGACGTTAGCTTCATGGTAATGTTCTCATAGATGGGATTACAAATATAGCAAGTGAATTGGAGGTAATATAGCAAGTAAACTGGAGGCAATATAGCAAGTAAACTGGAGGCAATATAGCAAGTAAACTGGAGGCAATATAGCAAGTGAACTGGAGGCAATATAGCAAGTAAACTGGAGGCAATATAGCAAGTAAACTGGAGGCAACATAGCAAGTGAACTGGAGGCAATATAGCAAGTAAACTGGAGGCAACATAGCAAGTGAACTGGAGGCAACATAGCAAGTGAACTAGAGGCAATATAGCAAGTGAACTGGAGGCAATATAGGAAGTAAACTGGAGGCAAGGTCACAAGAAGAAATACGCGATTTAATAACACTCACAGAAACGAAATTGAGAGGCATAATGACGAATGCCGTGTTCTACAGAACTATTATATAGTAAGGGATGAGAAGGAAGGGAGAGGAGGTGGAGTTTTGCTGAACTGGAATTTGGAGGAGATGGATATCCCGGGCTGGGAAGGATGGATATCCCGGGCTGGGAAGGATGGATATCCCGGGCTGGGAAGGATGGATATCCCGGACTGGGAAGGATGGATATCCCGGGCTGGGAAGGATGGATATCCCGGGCTGGGAAGGATGGATATCCCGGGCTGGGAAGGATGGATATCCCGGGCTGGGAAGGATGGATATCCCGGACTGGGAAGGATGGATATCCCGGGCTGGGAAGGATGGATATCCCGGGCTGGGAAGGATGGATATCCCGGGCTGGGAAGGTTGGATATCCTTAGCTGTAAAGTAATCAGAGACTTTATAGCGGCGACTATGACATTTATACCTAGTTCTCTGTTCTTCCTCTTTTTTTCCTTCTAGTACTAATAACCTTTCCTTTACTTTATCTGATTTTCTTTATTCTCACCTTTTCTCTTTCCTTTCCTTTCTTCTTTTCTTTCCTCTTTCTCTTCTTCTTTCCTTTCATCTTATCTTACCTTTCATTCTATTTGTCTTTCGTCTTTTTTTCTGTCATATTGTTTTAATAATTCATCTTATCATCTTCATCTTTTTATTTCATTCATCATACCTTTCACCTCATTCATCATACCTTTCACCTCATTCATCATACCTTTCACCTCACTCATTCCCTCGTATTGTTTGTCTTTTCCACTCTCTTGCCTTTACACATGATAATGGTCCGGTACAGACCAAATGGTCGTCGTTTCTTCATTTTTAGATGTGTGGGTTGGATATAATATTTTCAGCCACGTTATTGTAACTCAACATTAGTATGATTAGTAAAGATTCAGAGGTATGCCAACAGACTAGTACCAGTGCTGAGAGGCATGAGTTACACGGGAATGCTATGGAAATTAAACCTCACGTCCCTGGATGACAGAATACTTAGGGGAGAAAGGATTACCACCTACAAAATTCGCAGCGGAATTGACAAGATAATATAGATAAAGATACGGATTGGATAAAGGTTAATTTGCATAAGTGGGACGCGCAGAAGGGGATAAAGTTGTTCTTTAAACACTTTGTTCCCAAATGAGCCACAGAGACACTGGAAATATTTTTTTCAGCTAGGGAGTAGTTAATAAATTAAATGCACTAGGAAGTGATGTGGTGGAGGCTGACTTTACACATCTTCATAAATAGACATGGAGCCGAATAAGCTCAGGAACCTGTACACCACTTGATCAACCCTCGCAATTCACAACTATATGTGCTGTTAGTATATGATTGAGAATACAAACACACACACACACACACACACACACACACACACACACACACACACACACACACACACACACACACACACACACACACAGGATTAAGACAGAGGAGGACAGCTTGAGGCTTCAAGAAGACCTGGACAAGCTGCAGGAATGGTCGAACAAATGGTTGTTAGAGTTTAACCCAAGCAAATATAATGTAATGAAGATACGTGTAGGGAGCAGGAGACCTGATACAAGGTATTATTTGGAGAGAAATATACAAGGAGAGAAAGACCTGGGGGTGATATCACGCCAGACCTGTCCCCTGAAGCTCATATCAAGAGGATAACATCAGCGGCATATGCCAGGTTGGCTAACATAAGAAAGGCCTTTAGAAACTTGTGTAAGGAATTTTTCAGATCTTTGAATACCACTTAAGTCAGACCAATCCCAAAGTATGCGGCTCCAGCATGGAGTCCATATCTAGTCAAGCACATGACTAAACTGGAAAAGTTTTAAAGATTTGCCACCAGACAAGTTCCCGAACTGAGGAGTATGAGGAATGAGGAGAGACTACGGGAATTAAACCTCACGTCACTGGGAGACAGATGAATTAGCGGGAACATGATCACCACTTACAAGATTTTCAGAGGAATTGATAGGGTAGATAAAAAATGACTATTTAACACAAGGGCCATAGAAACGTTAGCAAGAATTTTTTTTTGTGTCAGAGTAGTAGACAAATGGAATGCATTAGGAAATGATGTGTTGTATCCTGACTCCATACGCAGCTTTAAGAGTAGATATGATAGAGCTAAGTAGGCTCAGGAACCTGTACATTAGTGGATTGAAAGTTGAGAGGCGGGACCAAAGAGCCAGAGCTCTACCCCCGGCAAGCACAACTAGGTGAGTAGGAACACACACAAACCATACACAACACACACACAGGCTGAACAGTAATTAATTCCTTATTATTTAATTATTCTAAGCGAGTACAACCACTTAAAACACTAGAGCGACAGTCATCCACTCTCAGAATGACAACCTGCTCTTCTGAGTGTCATACTCACCTACCTGCACCCTTCACCTACCTGCACCCCTCACCTGCCTGCACCACTCACCTGCCTGCACCCCTCACCTACCAGCACCCCTCACCTACCTGCACCCCCTCACCTTCCTGCACCCCTCACCTACCTGCACACCCTCACCTTCCTGCACCCCTCACCTACCTGCACCCCCCACACCTGCCTGCACCACTCACCTGCCTGCACATCTCACCTACCAGCACCCCTCACCTACCTGCACCCCCTCACCTTCCTGCACCCCTCACATACCTGCACCCCTCACCTACCTGCAGCACTCACCTGCCTGTACCCCCTCACCTGCCTGCACCCCTCACCTAACTGCACCACTCACCTCCCTGCACCCTTTACCTACCTGCACCCTCTCACCTGCCTGTACCCCCTCACCTGCCTGCACCACTCACCTGCCTGCACCCCTCACCTGCCTGCACCACTCACCTGCCTGCACCCCTCACCTGCCTGCACCACTCACCTGCCTGCACCCCTCACCTGCCTGCACCCCTCACCTACCTGCACCACTCACCTGCCTGCACCCCTCACCTGCCTGCACCCCTCACCTGCCTGCACCCCCTCACCTGCCTGCAACCCTCACCTACCTGCACCACTCACCTGTCTGCACCCCTCACACGCCTGCACCCCTCACCAGCCTGCACCCCCTCACCTGCCTGCACCCCTCACCAGCTTGCACCCCCTCACCTGCCTGAACCCCCTCACCTACCTGCACCCCTCACCAGCCTGCACCCCCTCACCTGCCTGCACCCCTCACCAGCCTGCACCCCCTCACCTGCCTGAACCCCCTCACCTACCTGCACCCCTCACCAGCCTGCACCACTCACCTGCCTGCACCCCTCACCTGCCTGCACCCCTCACCAGCCTGCACCCTTTCACCTGCCTGCACCCCCTCACCTACCTGCACCACTCACCTGCCTGCACCCCTCACCAGCCTGCACCCCCTCACCTGCCTGCACCCCTCACCTGCCTGCACCACTCACCTGGCTGCACCACTCACCTGCCTGCACCCCTCACCTGCCTGCACCCCTCACCTACCTGCACCCCTCACCTGCCTGCACCCCTCACCTGCCTGCACCCCTCACCAGCCTGCACCCCCTCACCTGCCTGCACCCCTCACCTGCCTGCACCCCTCACCTACCTGCACCACTCACCAGCCTGCACCCCTCACCAGCCTGCACCACTCACCTGCCTGCACCCCTCACCTGCCTGCACCCCTCACCTGCCTGCACCCCCTCACCTGCCTGCACCCCCTCACCTACCTGCACCACTCACCTGCCTGCACCCCTCACCTGCCTGCACCCGTCACCAGCCTGCACCCCCTCACCTGCCTGCACCCCTCACCAGCCTGCACCCCTCACCTGCCTGAACCCCCTCACCTACCTGCACCCCTCACCAGCCTGCACCACTCACCTGCCTGCACCCCTCACCTGCCTGCACCCCTCACCAGCCTGCACCCCCTCAACTGCCTGCACCCCCTCACCTACCTGCACCACTCACCTGCCTGCACCCCTCATCAGCCTGCACCCCCTCACCTGCCTGCACCCCTCACCTGCCTGCACCACTCACCTGCCTGCACCCCCTCACCTACCTGCACCACTCACCTGCCTGCACCCCTCACCTACCTGCACCCCTCACCTACCTGCAACACTCACCTGCCTGTACCCCCTCACCTGCCTGCACCCCTCACCTACCTGCACCACTCACCTCCCTGCACCCTTTACCTACCTGCACCCTCTCACCTGCCTGTACCCCCTCACCTGCCTGCACCACTCACCTGCCTGCACCCCTCACCTGCCTGCACCACTCACCTGCCTGCACCCCTCACCTGCCTGCACCCCTCACCTACCTGCACCACTCACCTGCCTGCACCCCTCACCTGCCTGCACCCCTCACCTGCCTGCACCCCCTCACCTGCCTGCACCCTCTCACCTACCTGCACCACTCACCTGCCTGTACCCCTAACCTGCCTGCACCCCTCACCTATCTGTATCCCCTCACCTGCCTGCACCCCGTCACCTGCCTGCACCCCTCACCTACCTGCACCCCATCACCTACCTGTACCCCCTTACCTGCCTGAACCCCCTCACCTACCTGCACCCCCTCACCTACCTGTACCCCCTCACCTACCTGCACCCCCTCACCTACCTGTAACCTCTCGCCTGCCTGAACCCCTCACGTACCTGCACCCCCTCACCTTCCTGCACCTCCTCAACTACCTACACCCCCCTTACCTACCTGCACCCCTCACCTGCCTGCACCCCCTCACGTGCCAGTACCCCTAACCTGCCTGCACCCCTCACCTGCCTGCACCCCCTCACCTGCCTGCACCACCTCACCTAAGTGTACCCCTCACCTGCCTGCACCCCTCACCTGCCTGCACCACCTCACCTAAGTGTACCCCTCACCTGCCTGCACCCCTCACCTGCCAGCACCCCTCACCTGCCTGCATCCCCTCACCTACCTGCACTCCCTCCACAACTTGAACAACCCTCACCTGCCTTCACCCCCTCACCTTCCTGCACCCCCTCACCTGCCTGCACCCCTCACCTGCCTGCACCACTCACCTGCCTGCACCCCCTCACCTACCTGCACCCCCTCACCTACCTGTACCCCTCACCTGCCTGCACCCCTCACCTGCCTGCACCACTCACCTTCCTGCACCCCTCACCTGCTTGCACCCCTTACCTGCCTGCACCCCTCACCTGCCTGCACCCCTCACCTGCCTGCACCTCTCACCTACCTGCACCCCTCACCTTCCTGCACCCCTCACCTTCCTGCACCCCTCACCTGCTTGCACCCCTCACCTGCCTTAACCCCTCACCTGCCTGCACACCCTCACCTACCTGCACCCACTCACCTTCCTTCACCTTTCACCTGCCTGCTCCACTCACCTGCCTGCGCACCCACACCTACCTGCACCCCTTCACCTGCCCGCACCCCTCACCTGCCTGAACCCCTCACCTGCCTGTACCCCCTCACCTGCCTGCACCACCTCTCCTACCTGCACCCCTCACCTACCTGCACCCCTCAACTGCCTGCACGCCTTCACCTACCTGCACCCCCTCACCTACCTGTATCCCCCACCTACCTGTACCCCCTCACCTACCTGCTCCCCCTCACCTACCTGTACCCCATCACTTACCTACACCCCCCTCACCAACCTGTACCCCGTTCACCTACCTGCAACTTCTCACCTGCCTGCACCCCCTTACCTACCTGCATCCCTCACCTACCTGTATCCCCTCACCTACCTGCACCCCCTCACCTACCAGTATCTCCTCACCTACCTGTACCCCTTTACCTACCTGCTCCCCCTCACCTAACTGCAACCCCTCACCTACCTGCACCCCGTCACCTAACTGCTCCCCTCACCTATCTGCATCCCCTCACCTACCTGCACCCCCTCACCTATCTGCACCCCTCACCTACCTGTACCCCCTCACCTATCTGCACCGCTCACCTACCTGTACCCCCTCACCTACCTGCACCCCCTCACCTATCTGCACCCCTCACCTACCTGTACCCCCTCACCTACCTGCACCCCCTCACCTATCTGCACCACTCACCTACCTGTATCCACTCACCTACCTGCACCCCTCACCTGTCTGCACCCCTCACCTACCTGTATCCCCTCATCTGCCTGCACTCCCTCACCTGACTGCACCCCTCACCTACCTCTATCCCCTCACCTACCTGCACCTCTCACCTGCCTGCACCCCTCACCTACCTGTATCCCCTCACCTGCCTGCACCCCCTCACCTGCCTGCACCCCTCACCTACCTGTATCCCCTCACCTGTCTGCACCCTTCACCTACCTATATCCCCTCACCTGCCTGCACCCCCTCACCTGCCTGCACCCCTCACCTACCTGTATCCTCTCACCTACCTGCACCCCCTCACCTACCTGTACCCCCTCACCTAACTGCACCCCCTCACCTACCTGTACCCCCTCACCTACCTGCACCCCCTCACCTACCTGTAACCCCTCACCTGCCTGAACTCCTCACTTACCTGCATCCACTCACCTACCTACACCTCTCACCTGTCTGCACCTCTCACCTACCTGTATCCCCTCCCCTTCCTGCCCCCCCTCACCTGCCTGCACCCCACACCTACCTGTATTCCCTCATCTGCCTGCACCCCTCACCTGCCTGCATCCCCTCACCTGCCTGTACCCCTCACCTACCTGTATCCCCTCACCTGCCTGCACCCCTCACCTATCTGTATCCCCTCACCTGCCTGCACCCCCTCACCTACCTGTACCCCCTCACCTACCTGTACCCCCTCACCTGCCTGAACCCCCTCACCTACCTGAACCCCCTCACCTACCTGCACCCCCTCACCTACCTGTACCCCCTCACCTACCTGCACCCCCTCACCTACCTGTAACCCCTCACCTGCCTGAACCCCTCACGTACCTGCACCCCCTCACCTTCCTGCACCTCCTCAACTACCTACACCCCCTCACCTACCTGCACCCCTCACCTACCTGCACCCCCTCACCTGCCTGAACCCTTCACCTTCCTGAACCCTTCACCTACCTGTTCCCCCTCACCTACATGCACCCCTCACCTACCTGCACCCCCTCACTTACCTGCATCCCCTCATCTACCTGAACCCCTCACCTACCTGAGTCCCTCACCTACCTGCACCCCCTCAACTACCTGCACCCTCTCACCTACCTGTACCCACTAACCTGCCTGAACCCCCTCACCTTCCTGCACCCCTCACCTGCCTGAACCCCTCACCTACCTGAACCCCCTCACCTATCTGAACCCCTCACCTACCTGCACCCCCTCACCTGCCTGAACCCCTCACCTACCTGTACCCCCTCACCTACCTGCACCCCCTCACCTGCCTGAACCCCTCACCTACCTGCACCCCCTCACCTGCCTGCACCCCCTCACCTGCCTGCCACAAAACCCTACTTGACTCACACCCGTACCTGCCACTCAACCCTACCTGTCTCACACCCCTACCTGCCACACACCCCTACCTGCCACACACCCCTACCTGCCACCCACCCCTACCTGCCACACACACCCTTCCTGCCACACACCCCTACCTGCCACACACCCCTACCTGTCACACACCCCTACCTGCCACACACCCCTTCCTGCCACACACCCCTACCTGCCACACCCACTTACCTGCCACACACCCCTACCTGCCACACCCACTTACCTGCCACACACCTCTTTCTGCCTCTCACCCCTACCTGCCACACATCCCTACCTGCCACACACATCTACCTGCCACACACACCTATCTGCCACACACCCCTACCTGACACACACCCTTTCCTGCCTCTTACCCCTGCCTGCCACACACCCTTACCTGCCACACACCCCCTACCTGCCACACACATTTACCTGCCACACACCCCTATCTGCCTCACATCCCTAACTGCCACACACTCCTAAATGTCACACACCTCTAAATGCCACACACCCCTACATGACACACACCCCTACCTGACACACACACCCTACCTGCCACACACCCCTACATGACACACACCCCTACCTGACACACACACCCTACCTGCCACACACCCCTACATGACACACACCCCTACCTGACACACACACCCTACCTGCCTCACCTCCCTACCTGCATCACACCCCTGCCTGCCACACACCCGTACTTGCCTCACACCCCTACCTGCCACACACCCCTACCTGCCACACACCCGTACCTGCCACACATCCCTACCTGCCACACACCCCTATCTGCCTCACACCCCTACCTGCCACACATCCCTACCTGCAACACACCCCTACCTGCCACACACCCCTACCTTCCTCACACCCCTGCCTGCCACACACCCCTACCTGCCTCACACCCCTTCCTTCCCCACACCCCTACCTGCCACTCACCCTTACCTGCCACACACCCCTTCCTGCTTCACACCCCTGCCTGCCAAACACCCCTACCTGCCACACCCCCTACCTGAAACACATCCCTGCCTGCCACACACCAATACCACACACCCCTACCTGCTTCACACCCCTACCTGCCACACACCCTACCTGCCACACACCGTACCTGCCACACACCCGTACTTGCCATACACCCCTACCTGCCACACACACCTACATGCCACACCCCCCTACCTGCCATACACCCTACCTGTCACACACCCCTATCTGCCACACACCCCTACCTGCCACACACCCGTACTTGCCACACACCCCTTCCTGCCACACACCCATACCTGCCACACACCCCTACCTGCCACACACCCTCTACCTGCCACCCACCCTTACCTGCCACACACCCCTACCTGCCACACACCCCTACCTGCCACACACCCCTACCTGCTACAAACCCATACCGGCCACACACCCCTACCTGCCACACACCCCCTACCTACAACACACCCCTACCTGCCACACTCCCCTATTTGCTAAACACTCCTACCTGCCACACACACCTACCTGCCACACACCCCTGCCTGCCACACACCCTTTTTCTGCAACACACCCCTACCTGCCACACACCCTTTTTCTGCAACACACCCCTACCTGCCACACACCCCTACCTGCCACACACCCCTACCTGCCACACACCCTCTACCTGCCACACACCCCTACCTGCCTCACACCCCTACCTGCCACACACCCCTACCTGCCACACACCCCAACCTGCCACACACCCCTACCTGCCACACACCCCTACCTGCCTCTCACCCCCTACCTGCCACACATCACTACCTGCCTCACACCCCTACCTGCCACACACCCCTACCTGCCACACACCCTTACATGCCATTCACCCCTACCTACCACATACCCCTACCTACCACACACCCCTACCTGCCACACACCTCTACCTGCCACCCACCCTTACCTGCCACACACTCGTACTTGCCACACACCCCTACCTACCACACACCCCTACCTGCCACACCCCCCCCTACCTGCCACACACCCCTACCTGCCACACACCCCTTACCTCCCTCACACCCCTACCTGCCTCACAGCCCTGCCTGCCACACACCCGGTCTGTCTCGTACCCGAACTTATACTATGGAACAGTACTAGACAGTAGAGGACCCAGGGAACAGTACGAGACAGTAGAGGACCCAGGGAACAGTACGAGACAGTACAGGCCCCAGGGAACAGTACGAGACAGTAGAGGCCCCAGGGAACAGTACGAGACAGTAGAGGACCCAGGGAACAGTACGAGACAGTACAGGCCCCAGGGAACAGTACGAGACAGTAGAGGCCTCAGGGAACAGTACGAGACAGTAGAGGACCCAGGGAACAGTACGAGACAGTACAGGCCCCAGGGAACAGTACGAGACAGTAGAGGCCCCAGGGAACAGTACGAGACAGTAGAGAACCCAGGGAACAGTACGAGACAGTAGAGGACCCAGGGAACAGTACGAGACAGTACAGGCCCCAGGGAACAGTACGAGACAGTAGAGGCTCCAGGGAACAGTACGAGACAGTAGAGGACCCAGGGAACAGTACGAGACAGTACAGGCACCAGGGAACAGTACGAGACAGTAGAGGCCCCAGGGAACAGTACGAGACAGTAGAGGACCCAGGGAACAGTACGAGACAGTAGAGGCTCCAGGGAACAGTTCGAGACAGTAGAGGCCCCAGGGAACAGTACGAGACAGTAGAGGCCCCAGGGAACAGTACGAGACAGTAGAGGACCCAGGGAACAGTACGAGACAGTACAGGCCCCAGGGAACAGTACGAGACAGTAGAGGCCCCAGGGAACAGTACGAGACAGTAGAGGACCCAGGGAACAGTACGAGACAGTACAGGCCCCAGGGAACAGTACGAGACAGTAGAGGCCCCAGGGAACAGTACGAGACAGTAGAGGACCCAGGGAACAGTACGAGACAGTACAGGCCCCAGGGAACAGTACGAGACAGTAGAGGCCCCTGAACGAAGAAAGAGACAGTTCATGCCCAGGGAGCACCGAGTTTATTAGACAGACACCAAAAGACATTACTGTCTCAATAAGACAGCAAGAAACATCAGCAGCGTCCAGGACAGCAAGAGACAGTACGGCCCCAGGGTACAGCAAGAGACAGTACCGGCCCCAGGGTACAGCAAGAGACAGTACCGGCCCCAGGGTACAGCAAGATACAGTACCGGCCCCAGGGTACAGCAAGAGACAGTACCGGCCCCAGGGTACAGCAAGAGACAGTACCGGCCCCAGGGTACAGCAAGAGACAGTACCGGCCCCAGGGTACAGCAAGAGACAGTACCGGCCCCAGGGTACAGCAAGAGACAGTACCGGCCCCAGGGTACAGCAAGAGACAGTACCGGCCCCAGGGTACAGCAAGAGACAGTACCGGCCCCAGGGTACAGCAAGAGACAGTACCGGCCCCAGGGTACAGCAAGAGACAGTACCGGGCCCAGGGTACAGCAAGAGACAGTACCGGCCCCAGGGTACAGCAAGAGACAGTACCGGCCCCAGGGTACAGGAAGAGACAGAACCGGCCCCAGGGTACAGGAAGAGACAGTACCGGCC
The DNA here is from genome assembly GCF_040958095.1 of Procambarus clarkii. Classification (NCBI taxonomy): domain Eukaryota; kingdom Metazoa; phylum Arthropoda; class Malacostraca; order Decapoda; family Cambaridae; genus Procambarus; species Procambarus clarkii. The sequence continues at coordinate 16,043,910 of NC_091177.1, forward strand.
CCAGGGTACACCAAGAGACAGTACCGGCCCCAGGGTACAGCAAGAGACAGTACCGGCCCCAGGGTACACCAAGAGACAGTACCGGCCCCAGGGTACAGCAAGAGACAGTACCGGCCCCAGGGTACAGCAAGAGACAGTACCGGCCCCAGGGTACAGCAAGAGACAGTACCGGCCCCAGGGTACAGCAAGAGACAGTATCGGCCCCAGGGTACAGCAAGAGACAGTACCGGCCCCAGGGTACAGCAAGAGACAGTACCGGCCCCAGGGTACAGCAAGAGACAGTACCGGGCCCAGGGTACAGCAAGAGACAGTACCGGCCCCAGGGTACAGCAAGAGACAGTACCGGCCCCAGGGTACAGGAAGAGACAGAACCGGCCCCAGGGTACAGGAAGAGACAGTACCAGGCCCCAGGGTACACCAAGAGACAGTACCGGCCCCAGGGTACAGCAAGAGACAGTACCGGCCCCAGGGTACACCAAGAGACAGTACCGGCCCCAGGGTACACCAAGAGACAGTACCGGCCCCAGGGTACAGCAAGAGACAGTACCGGCCCCAGGGTACACCAAGAGACAGTACAGCCCCAGGGTACAGCAAGAGACAGTACCGGCCCCAGGGTACACCAAGAGACAGTACCGGCCCCAGGGTACAGCAAGAGACAGTACCGGCCCCAGGGTACAGCAAGAGACAGTACCGGCCCCAGGGTACACCAAGAGACAGTACCGGCCCCAGGGTACAGCAAGAGACAGTACCAGCCCCAGGGGATAGCAAGAGACAGTACCGGCCCCAGGGTACATCAAAAGACAGTACCAGGCCCCAGGGGATAGCAAGAGACAGTACCGGCCCCAGGACACATCAAGAGACAGTACCGGCCCCAGGGTACACCAAGAGACAGTACCGGCCCCAGGGTACACCAAGAGACAGTGCCGGGCCCAGGGTACAGCAAGAGACAGTACCGGCCCCAGGGTACAGCAAGAGACAGTACCGGCCCCAGGGTACAGCAAGAGACAGTACCGGCCCCAGGGTACAGCAAGAGACAGTACCGGCCCCAGGGTACAGCAAGAGACAGTACCGGCCCCAGGGTACATCAATAGACAGTACCAGCCACAAGGGACAGCAAGGGACAGGGACACAGGCAAGCGAGGGAGACAGTGGTGGGGTGACAGGCATGTCAGATTACCTGTGAGTGAACCTTTAACTAGGATAAATTATATAGGGGGAGGGGGGACCCAAATCCTGTTACCATTATTGTTTTAACACTCTAACTCTGAATGTATTTGCAATTTTTAATTGAAGTTGAAACATGAACAATAGAATTTCGTTAATCCAGTATAGAAAATAAACGAGAAATGCCGGGGATTGCCTGCTCAAATATTGTTTATTTCTGTCTCCCGCAATCATGTTGCATATGCAAGTAAGGGTATATTGGAGGCTTGCCCTTCCCCGCCACCACCAATACTGTAGCAAGGTACTACTACCCCCTCCGAGCCTCCTATTGTGGACGTGTAGCCCTTGGGCCAAGCCTCGGGGTTACGGTGTGGTCAGTGCACCTGTTGGTCACCATGCTTCAGACCCACTGTGGAGCCTCCGGACCCACTGTGAGCCTCCGGACCAACTGTGGAGCCTCCGGACCCACTATGGAGCCTCCGGACCCACTGTGGAGCCTCCGGACCCGCTATGGAGCCTCCGGACCCACTGTGGAGCCTCCGGACCTACTGTGGAGCCTCCGGACCCACTGTGGAGGTTCCGGACCCACTGTGGAGCCTCCAGACCCACTGTGGAGCCTCCGGACCCACTATGGAGCTCAGGACCCACCATGGAGCCCCGGACCCACTATGGAGCCCCGGACCCACTATGGAGCCTCCGGACCCACTGTGGAGCCTCCGGACCCACTATGGAGCCTCCGGACCCACTATGGAGCCCCGGACCCATTATGGAGCCCCGGACCCACTATGGAGCCTCCGGACCCACTGTGGAGCCTCCGGACCCACTATGGAGCCTCCGGACCCACTATGGATCCCCGGACCCACTATGGAGCCCCGGACCCACTATGGAGCCTCCGGACCCACTATGGAGCCTCCAGACCCACTGTGGAGCCTCCGGACACACTATGGAGGCTCCAGACCCACTGTGGAGCCTCCGGACCCACTATGGAGCCTCCGGACCCACTATGGAGCTTCCGGACCCACTATGGAGCCCCGGACCCACTATGGAGCCCCGGACCCACTATGGAGCCCCGGACCCACTATGGAGTCCCGGACCCACTATGGAGCCCCGGACCCACTATGGAGCCCCGGACCCACTATGGAGCCCCGGACACACTATGGAGCCCCGAACACACTATGGAGCCCAGAACCCACTATGGAGCCCCGGACCCACTATTGAGCCTCCGGACCCACTATTGAGCCTCCGGACCCTCTATTGAGCCTCCGGACCCACTATGGAGCCCAGGACCCACTATGGAGCCCAGGACCCACTATGGAGCCCAGGACCCACTTGAGATCTGTTGCGTAGTGAGGGGGCTACCGAGCAGGCACTTACACGAGTCCTGTTTATTAGTCTCAGGCTAAACCAGAGGTGGGTGAGAGGCACGTGACCCCTAGCCAACCAACGCCCGGCTCAGTAGCCATAGAACCCATGACTTCTTGCGTGGTCCAGGATTCAGCCAGACACCTGTTATATTCCTAGCCAGCCAGGAACCTGTTGAGCAGAAACGCATATCCAAATAACCCAGTGTTTCCTGCTACTCGCGGAAGAGTACACAGCGTAGAGTGCAACAGATGGCCAGGACATCTGCTCTCCAGCGAGAAACAACCTAATGAAACTATTGGCGTGATGGACGGTAAGCCAGGCATGGGAGACGTGCCCTCGACACTGCTTCACACTCACGATACATCCATCCTGTAAGTGTACAACGACGGGATTTACACCCCACTCAACCACGAACAGATATCCTGATGCGACAACAGGTGATGAAATCGCCACTCAACAAATGGGCAAACTAGCGGCAGAGTTCATACTCTAAAATTGACAAATTGGATCCATCTCCTTCCCCCCCCCTGTCCCGAATTACAGTGGCAGTTTGGGAGTTAATGACCGCCAGCTTGACTTTATACACCACAAATTACCGAATTACATAGTCATTAGACGCGCGACTCACTACCGAGAGATCTCTTTTTTATGACCCCGCCAAAATAATCCTGCACTTGGATGAATTACGACCCGTCATTATTGCCTCAACACCTGTGGTGAGGTGCGCCACTGACCACAAGCACAAGCGGCGCTGCTGCTCAACAGTGGCGAGATCTTGTATAATGTGCAACATGTGAGATGGACGATAATGTGCAACGTGTGAGATGGACGATAATGTGCAACGTGTGAGATGGACTGTAATGTGCAACATGTGAGATGCATCTGTAATGTGTTTTCCTGTTGCCAATATAGCATTTTCTACTAGGACATTACGTGGCGTTCTGTCAGTGTGTATGTTTTTCCTGAACAACCACTATTGTAAGCGTGGTTCACCTTAATGGTTCATGACGCAACCCGTCCTCGACTCAAGTCCATTACATCCAACGGTCGACCTCACAGACGCATTCATAATTTTTTATATGCTGTTCATTCAAAACGGGAATTTTCTCAAATATAAATTAATGTTATAATATATAAGGATATTGTGTATATATAGGCATAGGTTAGGTTAGGTGTTGGTTCTGTTGGCGATTATTTGTTTTTGTACTACGCGGGTGAAGCATTTATTGCGTTGTGGTTCGAACAAAATTCGTCAGTGAAGCACTTGTTCCGGAAGTGTTCGAATGTCAACAGTTGTGAGTCGTGTGTAAAGCTTTTTTCATTCATAAACAGAGGGTTTCGCGGGTACATGGAATCACTTTTGGGTCTTTGTTTGGAGGACGGGCTGCCTGACGGAGCTCAGTCTACCCTTCTTATGAACCACAGAAGCTTACACGAGTCCACAGAGAATGTCGGTCAAGTTCAATTGTGAGCATAGTCTACTGGCTTTCGTTAACACAGCGAAAGCCGTAAGTCATGTTTAGATGGTTTAGTAGTTTGAACCTCGTATCCTTAGGCTGTATTCACAGGAGAATGTTGTCGTGACGGATGTCCTGTGACAGTAGAGTCCACCTTCAGCACACACTTTTGTTGTTAATACAATACAATTTTACAATACAATACAATTTTATTTAGGTAAGGTACATACATACAATAAATATTTACAAGGATTGTTTAACTTATAGGTATAGCTAGTACATACAATGCCTAAAGCCACTATTACGCAAAGCGTTTCGGGCATTTAATGTAATGTTAATGATAAAGCTAAGTAAATGTTGACTTGATGTGAGAGAGAGAGAGAGAGAGAGAGAGAGAGAGAGAGAGAGAGAGAGAGAGAGAGAGAGAGAGAGAGAGAGAGAGAGAGAGAGAGAGAGAGAGAGAGAGAGATGACATCATTGCAGATGTCAGCCGGGAAGGTAGGTGTTATGACCACTCTCAGGTGACCTCATCAAAGGTAATGTTGTTATGGGTAATGACACCAATCTGTTAATCGGAATCCCTGTAGGAGGGAAGCGGCTGCTAATTCGTCCTCTTAATGTGTTTAGGGAGGTTGATTTTGCCAATCCACTCCGCGCCTGCCTTACCCCACCTCCCCCCCCTTCCCCTTTCCCTTCTCTCCATTCCTCCTCCATCTCCACCTCCCTCACTTCACTGCCACCCCCACCCCTCCTTCCTTCCCTCCGTCCCCCAGACCTCTCCCAGTCCCTCCCTCCCTCAAGCATCTCTGCCTGCTGATACGGGCGAATTTTCCAGCCGTTGGAGGCAGTGATTAGACCTGCCGGGGGTAGGCTTGCCGTGGAAGGGGATGTGGCCAGCCGGTATTTTCTCAAACATGGTGTCCTTCCATCACGCCTG